>NC_039307.1:1481595-1782306 GCF_900246225.1 Astatotilapia calliptera
GCAAGGCAAGGCAAGTTTATTTGTATAGCACAATTCAACAACAAGGTATCATCCTGGTATCTAGCACCATTCATTGACTTTGCATTGACGAACCCAGGTGTGTGGAATTTAGATAGAGGTGTGACCTCGACTGAGGGTTAGAAGGATGGCCAGTCCGGACAAGGCAGGCAGGTTGGAACAGTAAAGAATTCTGTGAGAATAATTTCCAAGAAGCAAAAAGAGCAATCACCAAACTCCTTACATCAGGGTCACTCAAAGTGGTGAGATAAAGTCGGCACTGATGCCTCATTTTCCACAGTGTAAATGGTTTCTCTCCTGGGTCCATACTGGTCATGGCATTCTCTAACAATCTGAAGGATCACAAAGTTTGTGAAATAGGACCAAAAGTGCTTGATACAGAAGGCAAACTAAGAAGAAGCAAGGTATTTATTGACTGATAAAGTCCACATAATAATAAAATACCACGCTAAATTCAAAATCATAACAAACATTGAAGTGGAACTCGAGACTAATCGGGGAAATGGAAATGGGGGTAACAAGACAAAGCTGTAGAAAATAAAGGCAGGGAGATTCTTCTTGGGGCTGGCAGCAGGAACCCACAAGCAAAACGAGTTAGAGGCCATTAGAAGGAACTGAACACGATTTATTGTCTTGATGCATGCTCAATTATCCAGGTAGGTAAATCCCAACAAGTTGATTCTGTTTATCTGGACGTAGCGTTTCCAGTGGGAGAAACATTTTGTCACTCATCCAAAAAAGTTCTTCAAAATCAACTGACTGCAGGTTTCCTCAACTTCATAAAAAGCCTTATAATAGTTTGCAACTTTATAATAATTTGTACATTAATGATCAAGGAAATGACCTCGCAGACCATTGTTCTTTCACTAGGATGTGAGGTCAGTGTGCAAATGTACTGTTTCTACAGCACATTGAAAACGCTACATCCAGATGAACAGAATCACCTTTTGGGAAAAAAATGTATTGATGTACAGAATTCAGATAGAGATATTTTGCGATAAGACTCCGATGGCCCATCTCAGAATGGATTCCCAGTGGTGACGGGGATTAGAGCAGGACCCCGCCCAGAGTCTAGACGCTTGTGGTGTAGATAGAGGCTTGAATGGAGCCTGAGTGATGAGGTTACACTTCGAAATATTTCACAAACACTCACAATTTCTAGTCACTTTGCATAAAGTGACTACTGATGATCATTTAATAGTTTTACTGATTTTACAGATATAAGCACCCAGTAATGTTTCTTTTGTTAGTTGTGGATACCTGTTTGCTGTTAATTTAAAAAATAGCTGTGACCACATGTTTACTTACAGAGCTCTGTTGGAGGCTTTGACCACTGGCAGCAGCCTCAGAAGAGCCTCCTCTGAAGCAGAGTATTTATTCAGGTCAAACTCAAACAGATTTTTTTCTGATGACAGTAAGATGAAGACCAGAGCTGACCACTGAGCAGGAGACAGTTTATCTGTGGAGAGACTTCCTGAACTCAAGGACTGCTGGATCTCCTCTACTAGAGAACGATCATTTAATTCATTCAGACAGTGGAACAGATTGATGCTTTTCTCTGCAGACAGATTCTCACTTAGTTTCTCCTTAATGTACTGGACTGTTTCCTGATTGGTTTGTGAGCTACTTCCTGTCTGTGTCAGCAGGCCTCGTAGGAGGGTCTGATTGGTCTGCAGTGAAAGACCCAGGAGGAAACGGAGGAACAAGTCCAGGTGTCCATTTGGGCTCTGTAAGGCCTTGTTCACAGCAGTTTGGTAGAAGTTTTTCTCTGTAGATTCTCTTGTGTCAGAGTTCTTGGAGGTTGTTTGTTGTTCTTCCAGCAGATTGAGTCCAGAGTTGATGAAGGTCAGATGGACATGAAGAGCAGCCAGAAACTCCTGAACACTCAGATGGATGAAGCAGAACACCTTGTCCTGGTACAGTCCTCTCTCCTCTTTAAAGATCTGTGTGAACACTCCTGAGTACACTGAAGCTGCTCTGATATCGATGCCACACTCTGTCAGGTCTGATTCATAGAAGATCAGGTTTCCTTTCTGCAGCTGATCAAAAGCCAGTTTTCCCAGAGACTCAATCATCTTCCTGCTCTCTGGACTCCAGTGTGGATCTGTCTCAGCTCCTCCATCATACTTGACCTTCTTCACTTTGGCCTGAACCACCAGGAAGTGGATGTACATCTCAGTCAGGGTGTTGGGCAGCTGTCCTCCCTGTCTGGTTTCCAGCACATCCTCCAGAACTGTAGCAGTGATCCAGCAGAAGACTGGGATGTGGCACATGATGTGGAGGCTTCGTGAAGTCTTGATGTGGGAGATGATCCTGCTGGACTGCTTCTTATCTCCAATTCTCTTCCTGAAGTACTCCTCCTTCTGTGGGTCAGTGAACCCTCTGACCTCTGTCACCATGTCAACAAACCCAGGAGGGATCTGATTGGCTGCTGCAGGTCGTGTTGTTATCCAGAGGCGAGCAGAGGGAAGCAGTTTCCCCCTGATGAGGTTTATCAGCAGCACATCCACTGAGGTGGACTCTGTAACATCAGTTAGGATTGTAGTTTTGTGGAAGTCCAGAGGAAGGCGACACTCATCCAGACCATCAAAGATGAACACAACCTGGACGTCTTCAAAGCTGCAGATTCCTGCTTCTTTGGTTTCAGTAAAGAAGTGATGAACAAGTCCCACCAAGCTGAACTTTTCCTCTTTCAGCACATTCAGCTCTCTGAAAGTGAATGGAAACATGAACTGGAAGTCCTGGTTGGCTTTGCCTTCAGCCCAGTCCAGGGTGAACTTCTGTGTTAGGACAGTTTTCCCAATGCCAGCCACTCCCTTTGTCAGCACAGTTCTGATTGGTTCATCTCTTCCAGGTGGGAGTTTAAAGATGTCTTCTTGTCTAATGGTTGTTTCTGGTTTGTCTGGTTTCCTGGATGCTGTTTCCATCTGTCTGACCTCATGTTCATCATTGACCTCTGCAGTCCCTCCCTCTGTGATGTAGAGCTCTGTGTAGATCTGATTCAGAAGGGTCGGGTTTCCTGCTTTAGCGATGCCCTCAAACACATGCTGGAACTTCTTTGACAAGAAAGATTTGAGATGATGTTGAAAAGCTCCAATGGGAATTCCTAAAGGAACAGAGGAGTAAGAATCTCAATTTATTGATTGCACATGTTGACGTGTCTCTAAAGACATAAGTAAATTTCCCATTAATCCAGCAGTTTAAATCCTCTTACTGCTCTGCAGGCGGTCAGCCAGCTCGTCCTGTTTCATGCTCCTCAGAAAGTCCAGCGTGATCTTCACAAAAGTTTCTCTGGTCCTCTTCCTCTGTTCTTCTTCTTCCCTTTGACTCTCTAAGCATTCTGGGTAATCTGGACTCAGAAGCTTCTGGATCTTCTTCAGCTCGTTCTTTACAAACGTGATGATGTTGTCCTCCAGCATCTGGAACAGGATACTTTATGAATGAGCCAATCAGACTGAAATCATGGAGCCAAACATCAGATCCATGTTGGGCACACTGACACCCCGCTGGTCTACAAAGAGCAGCATGAAGATGACTGTGAACAGAATAGATGTAAAAGAAGTTGTTGTACATGTACAGACCATAAATATGGAGTCCAGCTGTGTTTGATGGGCAGACTGACCACGTTGAACCTCTGAGCTCTCCTGGTCCACTCTGTGGAGGAATCATGAAGAATTAGTTCAAGCAGAGAGTAAAGGTCAAGCAAGAGACATTTGGACAATGACCGATTTAGATGACTCCTTGCAGCTGTAAATGTTCAACAGTTCATTTTCAACAGAAATTCATAGTTGAAAAGTATTTAAAGCATTATATTTTATCTCAAACACAGTTTGATCATCAGAGATGACAATAGTTACTCCTTAACTCAACAACACGATGACAACAACAAGATGAAATACATGATTCTGGTTTACAAACTAAGCAGAATGGTGACACGGTAATTAGTATGGTTGTTTTTCAAAAAAGCAAAAAGTTAAACAGAATGTGAAAATGTGCCAAACGTGGAAAAATATAGTTCAGTCTTAGTCTTTTAAAAAAAAAAAAAAAAAATCCAGAAACTTGTGAAGAGAGATGAAAAATATACAATTTAGTGAAAGTTTCATACCATTGACTCTTAGTGGCTGCAGTGAGCCTTTTTTTGACTGCTGAGCTGTGGCGGGGCGTGGTCAGCGGCACGGCTGCGGGGAGGCAGACGCACCTGAGTGGTATGCCCAGTCACATCTCGCCAGCTTAAAACAGAATGAACTAGGTCGTGTTGTTGCTGATGTGTGTTTGGCTGAACCGCGTGTGTAAGTCAACAGCCGCAATAAAGAAGTGTGAACATGTGGTTGGGTCTCTAGTGCCCCAATCCTGGGTTTCTGCACCGCTGTAAATGATGCACGACCGAACTGACCATATGTTCACAGGTCTCAGTACACTTCGTTATTGCGGCTGTGGGGTCGCTGTAGCTCAGGTGGCAGAGCAGGTCAGCCACTAATCAGAAGGTCGGTGGTTAGATCCCAGGCTGCCTCCTGGCTGCATGCCAAATATCCTTGGGCAAGATACTAACCCCATGTTTGCCTACTGGTGGTGGTCAGAGGGCCCGGTGGCGCCAGTGTCCGGCAGCCTCGCTCGCCATCGTGTGAATGTGTGTGTGAATGGGTGAATGACTGAATGTAGTGTGAAGCGCTTTGGGGTCCTTAGGGACTAGAAAAGCACTATACAAATACAGGCCATTTACCATTTACTTACACACGCAGTTCAGCCGAAAGCTGAAAGCACTTTTCGGGGCCCTCAAAGCGCTTTACAATTCCACTATTCATTCACTCTCACATTCACACACTGCTGGAGGCAGCTACAGTTGTAGCCATCAGGGCTGCCCTGGGGCAGACTGACAGAAGCGAGGCTGCCATATCGCGCCATCGGCCCCTCTGGCCATCACCGGTAGGGTAAAGTGTCTTGCCCAAGGACACAACGTCCGAGACTGTCCGAGCCGGGGCTCGAACCGGCAAACTTCCGATTACAAGACGAACTGCCAACTCTTGAGCCACGATCGCCCCTAAGTTATCTGTTTAAGAACCCATAGGCTGTCTGTTCCTCTAAGCATAGGTATCACCTTTCTTTCAGCAAAGTCACTCCACAAGATGAGACATATTCTCTCAACTGAAATATAAGGTCACAAATCTACAGACACAACTCCTGACCAAACCACACTTGGCATCAGTAGGCACTGGTGCACAGAAATTGATCTTGGGTCAGGAAGGGCATGTGGCATAAAAACTCTGCAGGATCCAACACATTCAGAGTAGGGCTACCATGATTAGTCGACTAGATAGATTAGATTAGATTAGATAAAACTTTATTAATCCCTCGGGTGGATTCCTCTGGGAAATTCGGACTAGTCACGATTACGTCGACTATCAAAATTGTCGACGACTAATTTAATAGTCAACGAGTTGATTGAAGCTTTGTAAGATCCCAAAGATGCAGGAGTAAGTAGTAGGATTTAAGAGTGTAATAACGGACTGAAACAGAAGATGGCAGCACTGCATGCACAAGGATGCCAGCTGGCGCTAAACGCCAAAGAAGGAGAAGCAGTGTCCTGTGTCGTTGCTGTGTCCAAATTCAGAGGTCGCATCTTTTGGAAGCTGCATTTGTAGGCTGATTACATTACATTACGGTGACGCAACGAAGGCTGTCCAAATTTGAAGACTCCTCCTAATGCGGCCAACAAAATGTCTTTTCCCCAGATTTGAAGGATGGGTTGGGTGTGTCCTTCGTGGCCCAACCTATCCCAGAATTCATAGCGCTGCCCAGCCAATTCCAGTTTCCAACAATGGCGGCAGCTACTTAGTTTTAATATTACTCTTATTAATCTTTCTGGGTCACAAAATAAACTTTTAACATATTATCAGGTGTAGGGATGGGTATCGAAAACCGGTTCTTGTTGAGAACCGGTTCCCACTGTTTCAATTCCTTGGAATCGTTTGCCACTTTTAAAAACGATTCCCTTATCGATTCCAGTCGCCCCGAATGACGTCATCACGTTGAGTAGCGTCTTTTACCCAGTAGGAAACACGGCGCCTGAGCGGCACAAACGCTCAAAAGTTTGGTTACACTTTATGAGAAAGGATGACAACAGGGCAACGTGCAATACTTGCAAAGTAGAGATTTCATCAAAGGGAGGAAACACTACGAACATGCAAAAGCATTTGCTCAAAAAACACGCGATTGCTTTCAACGAATGTCGTGTTTTTGATCCGCTCCGGACTAGCGAAGCTCAACCCAGCAGCAGCGGTAGCGTTTCCACGTCCTCTCCCGTTAATACTGCAGGTAACTAATAAATTAGCATTGCATATTATGTTAGCGCGATTTACCTTATTACAAAACCTGCTATTACTGTGCGTTGCATTTAGATAACCATGATGAGAGAGACAGAGTCTGGCTCAGATGCTGGCAGTTCTCGCTGCAGTCTACCGGTAGCGTCTCCTTTCAGGCCAGGATAGACGAACGTCACCCAGCAGTGTCTAAGTTTGTGGTCAAAGGCTTGCACCCAATTTGCCACAGCAGATGCCCCCGATTTCACTTTGGTAAGTGAATATGTTTAATTGTAGGCAGGGACATTACTGGATATTCTTGTGTAATTGCTACAGAATAATTTATGTTAAACTTTGTTATTGCTACAGGAGAATATTTATTTTATTATTTTACATATACATTTTTTTTTCCTGGGGACCCTGTGACACCCCATTGAAGAGCCGTAGGCTGTGAATCTCTTAAGATCTCACTGTTGGGTTTGTAAGGCCATGTTACTCCTAAATTTCTATCTTGTTTATTTATTTAGGACAGTGCATGTTAATGAACATAAATGTAAAAAAAAAAAAATTACATGAATGTAAACATACCAGATTATAGCCAAGGGCTAATTTCCATCTGTTGTCCTTAAACATAAAAAATAGACATAATTCATAAAAATTCATCATTCATTCATAATAAAAACTCCATCACCAAACTTACACATACACACCATTCTGTTCCCAAATAAAACATTAAAACTATACAACTTATACATGATCACACACTTGATTTGTCCATAACCAGTTTTTAACCTTTGCCTTAAACAAATTGAATGTCGAGCGTTCTCTAATGGGTTGAGGAAGACTGTTCCACAGATGGCCTCCTGGACAGAGAGGACGTTCTGCCCAAATGCTGTCCGTCTGTGGGGTATAAACAAGTCTCCTCGGATTGTAGCTCGAGTGGTCCTGTCTGAGCTTTCTTTATGCCTAATGAACTGCTTTAGTGGTGGTGGAGCAAGGGAGTGTAAGACTTTATATATTAAACTCACTCTTTTAAGTTTCACTAAGTTATTGAAGTTCAGTAATTTATGTTTTTTTAACACATGACAGTGGTGGTGGGAAGTCGGTTTTTTGTCAAGTAGTTTTAAACTTCTTTTATAAATGTTTTCAATAGTTTTAAGTGTTGTTGGACAAGCAAGTGACCAGGACGTCAAACAATAGTCCATATGAGAGATGATCATTGAGTAAAAATAAGTTTTTGCAACATTCATATTTAAATTATTACGTATATGATTAAAATTTCGATTATTAAATTTAAGTACCTGGGACACTTTATTTATGTGACTCTTGAAGGATAATGTTGGGTCTAGAATGACCCCAAGATATTTAAATTCTGGAGCTAATTCAAGCTCTACTCCATCCAGGAATATGTTTGACTGCTTCAAGTTTAAGGGGCGTTTTGAAAAATACATACCGACAGTTTTTGAGGTGTTCAACATTAGGCAAAGAGAAGATATAAAACACAGTTCTAAACTAATCGACTTTAGTGTTCTCCTTTTTAAAAAAAAAAGAAGAATCGATAAGAGAATCGATAAGGAATCGAATCGTTAAACAGAATCGAAAATGGAATCGGAATCGTTAAAATCTTATCAATACCCATCCCTAATCAGGTGAGAACGTAGCTGTGCGAACTTCAAATATCTGCTCGGTTTATCAAAACATCACATATTTGTAAAAGCGCTCCAACGTATTCGGAGACGTTTGTTATCCACCAGCTCGATAGCTAGCCGGGGTTCAAGGTTCACTAGAGCTGGCGAGAAAACCGGACTCCCGGCACATCATTTTTAGACCCCGCGGTCTTTCGCTACTCAGGTTAAACATGATATATAAGTCACTTAGATAACTTAAACATGTTACTGTTTGGATTTTTCAGTGTTTTATTTGTTCCTGAGTAAATCGGTTTGGCTGAGATTAAAGTTACAGTTTACACACGGCTGAATAAACGTCAAGCAGACAACTGATTAAACAGAAGTGTGAGATGCTCGAGAATTTACTCCAGTGTCCTGTCCTATTTTAGATAGCAGGGAGTTTATTAAACTCAACTGAGACAATCTGCCATTTTCATTAAAGTTTAATAAACTATCATCTTGCCTTTATTATTAGTTAGCACATACCTTTAACACGCTGTAAGCTAATGATAGTTATATAAGAGCAGATGCTGCTGGTGCAATAAGCTGTAGTTTTACGTCCAGTGGACGCATGATCTGATTAGTCGACTATGAAAATAATCATTTGTGGCAGCCCTAATTCAGAGCCCACCGAAAATGTGCACACCTGAAAATAAAATGTGTCTACCAGTCATATCTATGAATTGATTGACTGTTGGGGCAAATATGTGTTTGCTTAGCAATCTGTCTGATCACACGAGGGAAATGAAGTCCATTATCATACAATACCATCAAAGTTGTAGGTTGGCTCGCGGTTGGTAGTTGGAACTGTGGTGTTTCTACTGGTGTTTCTACTCTTTGAGGCTTTGCATTGGAATGCTTAGCAGTTTCTCAACTTCTGAAACCAGCCACCAAAACAAGGTTGGCTAACTTTTGCTTACTGACTGCTGAACCTGATGGAGATCTAAACACAAATCCTGACAGCACAGTTGCTTTCATCTATCTATTTAGTAACAATAGGTAGTTGAAAGTAACACAACCTTTTGGGAAACATGAACACAATGGTATCTGACTAGAACTGTCATATATGGGTTGTGAACCAAATGCATTACTCCACAGACAAACACTAACTCAAAGCACAGATCTCCCCTCAGCTGTTCTTAGAGCTGATGAAGCTTCTCAGATGAGAGGTGAAACGTCTTGAAGAAACTTCAAGAAGTCCAGACGCTTTTCTTTCCACACTCCTTAGACTACAGTGACCTGGATGACTGAGAACTTTCGTAGACAAATCTTTATTAGCTGGCAGATATAACAAAACATAAGGCAGTCAACTTAGGTTTTTCAGTCATTTTGCTCCAGCTTTACTCTAACAGACAGACAGGAGAGCACAACAGACTGAAGGAAATTAAGAGTAAACTAAGAGTGGAGTATGTTACATACACACCAGGTAATCAGGGAGATGGAACAGACCAGGTAACACAGGTGAACTAAATCTGTATATCAAGACAGCAGAAGTAAACCTGAACATACGCACACAAGATAGATGACTAACAAAAATAAAACAGGAAGTAATAGATACAGACTCAAACAAAATTGCATGGACATGACACTGGGAATAGGGATAAACTTATGGTGATACATGTTAGGTTTGTATTGTTGATTGTCATTTATGCTTAGAAATATCTACTTATATATGCTTAGAGTTTTATAATTAGTTGTAGATTGGTAGAGGTTTGATCCTTAATAGTCTGCAAACTTTGTGTGCATTCCAGAGCACTCTGGGAGCGTGGGAGAGCTCGTACCTTGTCTTATTGTTTTATGGTAGGATAAACGTATCTGTTTAGATGAACTGCTGGACTTCCAGACCAGCAGGTTTAGGGAAGTCTTTATGGGGTCACACACTGACCCCCCCCCCCCCACACACACACACACACACACACACTTACACAACGCACAGGCAAGGTACGCTTTGTGTGTATGTATACATCGTATGTTAATGAACCTATGCATATTCATGTAACCTCAATAAAAGAGCAGTGTTACGGGGGAGCGGACGAGAGCGACTGGGGTCAAACGAAGGAACGGCGTTTGTCCGGTTCTCTCCCGTGCACGAGAAACATGAAGAACTTTGCCTACTTCGTGTCTTGCTGGCTGTGTAATTATATTGTCTTCAACGTTCCAGTGAATAGGTTCAAGTTACAAACCTATCAATACACACAACAGACTGGGAGGCAAAAGCACATGACGCAAAAAGAAGAACATGGGACCATGTAGGAAAAACACAAGGACCAGAACTGCAGACATGTTAACGAGACAAGACAAGGAACGCATACAGCCAAGGAGACAGAGAGACCAGACAGACACGAGGACACAACTGGGGAGGCAGGGACACAAAGGGACCTAAGAGGGAACTAACTCACTGGAGCGACCAGATTAATGTTTTTACCAACATCAATTTGAACAAATAAGTTTTTTCTTTCAGTGACAGCACTTCCTGTTTGAGCTTTAAATGGCATCTCTTTCATTTTTCTTTCCTGCTAGTGCAACTTTCATGGCCTTCCCTGCTTAAACTTGTTAACATGCTGTTCTGCATGGCGTGATGTTGCAAATTGCGGAGTGTCAGATTTGTTTCCTTGTGCCTTCGTACACTACGCCAAGGCAGCAGCAAAAGTTGACGTGTGTTGTGATCAGGCTATTCTGATACAGCTGGTAGAGAAAAGTCCAGTTTTTGACTTGAGCATGCTGAAATCCTTCCCTGAGTTACTTTTGACTGAGCTACGGCAGCATACAGCTAGCAACAACTGCCAAAGCGATGGTGTGGGAGGCTTGAAGTGCTGAGGTTTCGTCGCCTGGTTAGCTAACTGTACTGGTTGTAATGGGATGTACTGGAATGGAATCCAGTCTCTGGAAAATAAAATAAAAATTAACTGCATGCTGAAATTTCCAACAATCTGCTTGCTCAACCACCCAACATAATAATATGAACACTATCACTATGAAAGTTTAATTGGCACAATTAACTTTTTAGTGTCGGTCACCTGCTTAAAGCAGTCGTCAGTATAGTTACGTGTGTTTACCATGTGCAGCACACATTTCTGCCAACAGTTCAGTGAGCAGCAGATGAACTGATCTCCAAAAGGCACAAAGTCAGAGAGGAAACTTTTTTTTCTACATTTTAGAAGATTTTTATTTGATGGATTTTCAGAAAAGTGGAGAAAAATGTTGAGTGACTTCAGTTTTAAGTAAAAATAAAAACTAGTGTTTGAATCATTTTTTAAGCTTTGAGTTTTATGAGTCAAAGTGAAATCTGTGCAGCAGAGTTAGTGTTACGTCCTCCAACTTCCTCCAACATACAGCACGTGACTGATGGAAGAAAACATGAGCACGAGTATCACTTCCTGTTTGCTGAAGTGGATTTTCAGCAGTTTGGAAACCAAAGGCTTGTTTTTAAGAGACGGTTTAAATGGGATTGAGGGAATGGCGTGTTTGCACTGCAGTTTATATCCAACAACAGCAAGCAGTTGAATCAAAGAGTTCATGTTACTAACAGCTCACCTCTCTGCAGCAGACGGAGGCTGGACTTTAAAATTAATCCAGTGATTTCCAGACTGGTCACTCTTTAAGGACACACAGCTGGGTCGAGGTCCAGGTTTGAGTCTCTGATGGAGCCTAAAAGCAGGTTAAATAAAATTACAGCACATCTAAGCTGATCACATGTGAGACATTGTAACAGTGACATTAGCTTACTCAGATAACTGTCTTTGTTCAAATTTATTGATCAATTTTTTTACTCGGTCGCCCTGTAAGGACACAGAGCTGGGTGGAGGTCCAGGTGGGTTCCTGTGAATAATGATGGAGCAGAGATGTGAGTGCTGAGCTGTGACATGGAGAAGAGTCATGGACAGTTAGAGATGGTCATCTCACCTCTGAGCTTTGGTCTGGCTCTCATGTTCCCCACACAGGGTGGCTTTAGAGGGAGGGGCTCCCTCCTCTCTGTCCTCACACTGATCCATGCAGCTGAACTCACATCAGCTCACACACACTTTCTACCTTCACCTGCAGAGGAAACACGAAGCATTCAAGTGCACATCAACTGAGAGCTGCAGAGGTCGTGTCTGACGTGTTGGACTAACATCCACCTGAGACAGTTTTTATCAGTTCATTACAAAAAGTGTCACAGAGCCAAGTTCAGCCTCCAAATCCTCCATTACTGTAGTTCAACAAAGCAGCAGGTCAAACACGGCTGTAGAAATGGCAGCGAGCAGCTTTATTTCAGGGCAAGCTGACTGCTTACACAGTGATCACACTTTAACTGTTAGCTAAGCTAACTAACTAGAAGTTAATCAGCTAAAGAGTTAATGAGCCCAGGACACATTTAAGCCCTTTTCCATTAGTATCAACCCGACTCAGATCGACTGGTGTCCCATTACAGTGTAGAACCACATCAGTGTGGCTGAACGTCACAAACACAACAAAACACATACAATAAAGGATTTTTTCTCTGGCACATAAACAGATGTAGATTTTTGTGCAATGACTTAATGCAAAGGAGAGACTGTTTTTATTTTCTTCAAAAGGAGTTATCCTGGCACATCTGTGCCAAATGTTGGTTATTCGTGAAAAAAATATATGATGCACAAACAACAATCACTAAATTCTTTATGACGCTCTGGAAAATTCAAACTATTTACAATGTGCCATGTATAAATTATTTTCTATGTGCAACACTGAAGCTGTACTAAACCTCTCTTAGAACCAAAAGCTACAAAGTAGAGAAATGTAAAGCTTTTGCTTTTGTTTTACATCAAAGGGGTAAAGTCCATGGATGAGATGAAACATCAGCCACGGTGGCCACGCATTACTGAAGCGAGGTAACCGACCACACTCAGGGATGCCTAACTGAAGGCAGCGACCTGTGCCGTTTTGCCTTTTCCTCCCTACGCCCTCTGCTGCCATGCCTCAAGCACACTAGTACAGCCAGGTTTACATTGTGTCCTCTTCCTCTCGCCTACAGGAAAGGAAGAATGGAAGGTCAATGCAATGCAAGAGGAATTATGGGAAAAATGGAGCAAAAACACAGTGGAGGAAAGAAAATGAAACAAAAGTGCACTTCCTCCATCACTGCTAAAGTCAACGTAGTATGAAATTTCATCACCATTTCTTACCAGTGACGGGGCATCGCTGTGTGGCGTCTGCACCGCTGCACCAACTGGAGCTGGGGCACAAGTTCAAGTTCAAATTTTATTCGCCACGTGCAGGTTGCCCTGCAGTGGAATGGACCCGCCTGCAGGTTGCCCCTGCAACAAACAGGGGAGCTTGGAGGTCCATGCTAATCCAGATGTATGAAAAGCCCTCGCATGTAGAAAAGGTTTCACAGCAAAAGGACACAAATGACATTAAATTGGAGGAAAGCGTAGTTCTTCAGCTGTGGCTTGAACTTTATGTTGTTCTCTCAGTAAGCACAAAAACTAGCTGAGGATGGAGTTAGCATAAACAGAGAACTAGCTAGCGTTGTATCTGCAAAGAGACAACAGTGTTATTGAAACATGGCTTGTTCAAAGTGAACAATTACGATTAAACACACAAAGCATTCACAAACGTCACCATGTTCTCCAGCAGTGCCGTGAGTCGAGGCCTCTCTCACTCCAGGTGCTCGCTGGTCAGCGCCCATAAATGACGTCCGTTTGATTAAACCACTTCCTGTCCTGTCTGTTGGACCCACGTCAGCCATTGTGGTCCTTGATGGCCCGGTAATCACTTTTCAGTTTTTAACGTTTTTAAAGCCACTGGTTACTGTGCATTGGTCCCTTTAGCAGCCAACCTTTGCAATGCGGATCACTTCATTCTGCTTCATCTGAATTTGTTCTTCAGCCACTGTGCACAAAAAGGTCTGCACCTCTTCATTTGACCACAGTGCTGCTTTCTGCCCGTCCGTTTCTTTCACTGTCATCTTAAACATGGTGAGTTTGCTTTGTTTGAAGGAGACCGTCTCATGACACATCTTGTGGTGACAGTGAATCAGTCAGTGACATACAGCCTGGCAACGCCACATTTTAGCACCTGCTTGGATCACCTTGCAACCCCAGTGGAGTAGGTACAAAAAAACCCCTGAAAACCACAGTTATTCGATCTGCTGACTAATTGAGGCAATATTGAGATGAATTAAGTATATTCATGTAGGATTTGTCACATTAGAAGCCTAACTTCAGTGAGGAGGAAGAGTTTCAGATGGAAGAGAGAAGCTGAAGGTGGTGCTGGAGGCAGATAAAGATGATGAAACGTAAAGAAAACAAAAAAACAAAAAACAAGAATAGAAAGAAAAAAGGAAAATAAAAATGTAAAGATTTTTAATCATCACATATTGTTTGACCTTTAAAAATCCAAATACTTTTAGTCCTAATAGTTACAATACTTTTATACTGTTTATCTGATTGCTGTATCTGTTAATTATCATGTTTTTGTTCCTCGTCTTCTATCAGAAACAGGGAAGAGATGAAAAAAAGATTCTCTTTCTGCTTTTAATTTCTTTGTACCTGCGACAGTAACAATAGACTCTCTGTGAACGTGATCACGACCCTAACAGCATGACGTCATGTGCAAAGCCGCTATAGAAACCATCAGGAGTCCAGAAATAAACCTGTGCACCTCCACCCTGCCCCACATGTTGAACTCCACCCTGTCCACACAGCTTTAAAAAGTCATCATTGTTATTTTTCTACACATCATCACTGAAAACATTCAAACCGACTCAATGTGGAGTCTTTTTTTTAATAACTACAAGCATGAAGACATCTTTTACAGACAGGCTATCGGCAACAGTTTAACGGTCGGCCTCGTTGGTCCAGCTGTGAGTCCGTTACCGTGAACTATGGAGCGGCAGATGTGTGCTGGAACTAAGCTGCACACAGCTGATGTTAGTCAGGAAACATTACACACTGCTCGGGTTACCTTCACACGGAGCTTCACACGGAGACGATCAGCATCAGCCACAAACACCAAGAAAAAAAAAGGAACTTTGAGCAGGAAGGAAAGAGTCAGAGAGGCGTTTGAGGACACCGTTACAATCAGGAGCGTTTGAGAAACAGTCAGTGCTGCATTCAGGTGCACGTGGGAAACTCCCAAATCATCTCTGGCAGGTTGTCCAGAGGTGATTTATTTCTGCTGGTTTTCCTGTTTCAAACACAAACATCTGTCATCACTTTGTTCTTCCTGCAGCGTTTGAATAACTCAGCACTAAACTGACGATTGTTCAAAGCTCATTTCAACCTGTTGAAGTCATGAATGAAAGTGCAGACTGAGAGTGGATCACATGATGTTTGAGGTGTGTCATGTGACATGTTCACTATTGTCACACATGTCTAGATTGTCCCTGATATCATAACTGCACAAACACTGATGATTATATTTGAAGAATTATTACTGATGGCAGCAAAGTTTGAATGGAGCTCTCTGTCTGTGCTGATTTGTCGCCCTCTGGAGGTCAAAGCACAAACTGCATGATGTCACTGTAACCACCACAGAGACAGGAAGTGTTTTTATGACCAAAACACTGAAATGATGCTAACGGCTGTCGTTAGGCTCACTGACAGCAGTGCTGATGTGTTCATGTCGAACACTGGCTCAGGTCAGACTCCTTCATCCTTCTCCAACGTAAAGCTGCCCTCAGACACACAGGAGCTCTGACCTTTGACCTCCTGACCCTAACCATTTTAGTCTCTTAGCATCTTTAAATGCAAATCCATACAAACTGTCGCCGAGCAAAAGAAGCTGGAAGCTGTTCTATGAATGATGTTCATACCAGAGTTTGTGTTTCCAGCTCAGACGTGTTAAACGCTGCTGCGGTGCTACGTTTGTCATTTCCTGCTTTCACTACCATCCATGTCAAAGCGCGGAAGTCATCTGATCACTTTAATGCAGTAAAACAGGAGCTGTAAGACTGACATTTATTTATTGTCATCACAATCACACACAGCTGGATTAGCATCCAGACAAAGGGCTGAAAAGCTGAAAATTATTTGATTATTATTATTATTATTATTATTATTATTATTATTATTACTACTACACATCGTGTTTATGTGGAGGCACTTTTCTATCAGTCAGTACTGAAGCAGACGTCACTGATCACATGACTCTGAGGGATGATTCCAGCACCTCGCTGAATCTGAGCCATGAAGATTTAAGGCGGCTCTGAAGGCAAAGCAGGTCTGAGCCTGTGTTAGTGAGCTGTACCTAATAAAGTGGCAGTAAGTGTGTCAAGGACTCAGTCAGTAATGATAAGAGCCAGCAGGGGGCAGCGCAGAGAGGTGAGGCGCTGTCAGAGAAGCAGGTTCACATCAGACTGGTCATATTTCATCATCTATATCTGAAATAATCATCAAACACACGCGGAGCAGAAACATGTGGAAACATCTGGAGCTCAGTCTCAGTTTGAGCCCTCAGAGGTTTACCTCAGTCCTGCTCCTCGCACACATCATGCTGTGTACTGAGAGTCATGTGGTCAAAGCGAGGCCCTGGTACTCTGACAGAGAGCCAGCACAGTTATCCTAATGTGTGACATCACTTCTAGCCAGAGAGCATTCAGCTTTCACAGCAGCCAACATCCTGTCACACTGAGCATGTGCAAACACAGCTCTCAGCTTCATCACACAAGCTCCACCCTCCACTTAAAAGCCCAGAACAAAGGTTGTGAACAACACAGCGCAGACAGAGGTGATGTTCACGCTCTGTGTGGCTGTTCCTCCCCTACGACCTCTGATGTCAGAGCTGCTAAATTAGACTGTGAAGCCAGACTCTGCTCCATCTCTGGACCCAAATATATGTTCCACCACCAGGCTGCAATGTATTTTCAGATATTCAATTTTCATTTACATTACATATTTGTTTAATATGTGCATTGAAGGACATGTCCTGGTCAAAAATGACTCCAAGGTTCCTCACAGTGTTACTGGAGGCCAAAGTAATGCCATCCAGAGTAAGAATCTGCTTAGATACTAAGCTTTTCAGGGCCGAGTACAATAACCTCAGTCTGATCTGAATTAAGAAGCAGAAAGTTAGCGGCCATCCAGGTCTTTATGTCTTTAAGCTGTTAGCTGTTTGACAACTACTCTTTCAAGGATGTTTGATATAAAGGAAGGTTGGAGATCGGCCTGTAATTAGCTAAGACTGCTGGGTCTAGAGATGCTTTTTGAGTAAAGGTTTAACTACAGCCAGCTTGAAGGCCTGTGGTACATAGCTGATTATTAGAGATAGGTTGATCATATTTAAGATCGAAGAATTAATTAATGGCAGGACTTCTTTGAGCAGTTTTGTAGGAATGGGGTCTAAAAGACACGTTGATGTTTGGAGGAAGTAATTATTGAAGTTAACTCAGAAAGATCAATTAGAGAAAAAGAGTCTAACTTAACATCAATGGTACTGAAAGTAGCTGTAGATAATATTACATCTGTGGGGGGATTATCAATCAATTTTATACATATTTTTATACAGCCTCTATGGATCTTGTACTCAGAGCTTGTACATAGCCCCAAGTGCGATAGGAGAAGGATCGTTGAGTGCGAGAGGAACTGACCTGAAAAATAGGATCATGGCCAAGCTTGAAACCTGGATCCCCCGTAGCCGGTTACCAAGATTACGTGAAGTTCCCTCAGAAGGTCTGCTAGATGATGTTAATGCAGCACTACGGACCACGACCTACAACCACGATTACCGACACTAACAAGCTGATCTACAATACGGCAGCAGTGATCTACGGAAGCGTAGAGCTGCCACCCAGGCAAAAGAAAAATACAAGTGTATCACGTTATAACGTGAAAGGTTTATTGTTCTAACAAGATACTTTTCCTGTTTGTACAATATACTATCATGTTTGTACAATATACTTTTCACGTTTGAACAACATAATATCACGTTATTACAATAGACATAATTATCACGTTCGTACAATATAAATATTATATTGTACGAACGTGATAATTATATTGTTTGAACAATAAAGTTTTCATGTTATAACATATATTTTATTGTTCGAGCATGATATATTGCCGTAAAGATACGGAAGTGTAAAACATAGTGAAGTGGGTGACAGTGCAGATCAGAGTGCGAGAAAATGGCTCGTTTATTGGAATTAATTAAGTTCTATTTTATGCTTGGATTTAGGCATGGGGAGATTTTGCTGTTATTGAGCAGTTTGGACAGTATTGTGATAAGCATGCGGACACTTAGAAGAAACCTAAAACGCATGGGACTGTACAGGAGAAAGAATGAGTCCGATCCGATTGAGGTGGCACGATTTCTTATTGATCAACTGGAGGGACATGGGAGGCTCCATGGATACAAACTACATCACCTGAACTGCATTCAGGCAGGTTATGTTGTCACGCAGAGTACTGTGAGACATTTACTGAAATATCTTGACCCTTACGGTGTTGAGCAACGACGCAGAAATCGCCTAATGCGACGCACGTATGTAAATCCTGGACCAAATTTCATGTGGCATGTTGACTCCTATGACAAACTGAAGCCTTTTGGAATCTGTATAAATGGAGCTATTGGTGGGTTTTCGAGAGTTATGATTTGGCTTCATGCCTATTCAACAAACAATGATCCCAAAGTCATTGCTGGATATTTCATAGCAGAAGTTGAAAAGAGGATGGGAACACCTGCTAGGATTCGCTCTGATTTGGGAACAGAAAATGTCATAATGGCCGAGATGCAACGATTCTTGCGCTGGACTATGGATCCGAATGTCAGAAACTGTTTTATTACTGGATCCAGCAATCACAATCAGCGTATTGAAGGCTGGTGGGCCTTTCTGAGACGACATCATGCTCAGCACTGGATAAATCGTCTCCAGGAACTAAAAGACCATGACTGCTTTTCTGGATGTTTTTTGGACAAGCAGCTCATATTGTTTACGTGCCTGAACGTCATCGAGGTATGTAACCATGTTTATATTCTTTTAATGAGTCATTGTGTGTGTGTGTGTGTGTGTGTGTGTGTGTGTGTGTGTGTGTGTGTGTTAGAGAGAAAGAGAGACACGGAGAGAGAATAAAAAGTTTGCTTTAACACCTACCATGCACCATCCCTATTATCACTCCGTTGAGGATATGAAAAAAAATGCATATTTCACTGGCCAGAAACATAAAATGTCTAAAACAATTCACGTTTAATAATTACTTAAAATTTTCCAAAGTATCACGTGTCTACCACTGTTATTCTTGTTGTTGAGTATTTTTGATAAACTCTGTTTTTCCGACTGTCATTGTGTGGTGCTTTTGATTGATTGATTGATTGATTGATTGTTTGATTGATTGATCGTACTTTATTCATCCCGAGGGAAATTGGGTTAAGGCTGCCAGCCGTGCCAGCGCCGTTTTGGGTAACATGTTGAGCCAAGAGAAATGTGTTCTTTTACTGATATGAGATTTTTTAATTTTTAATATTGAATAGGAAGAGCTGCAGCAAGTTGCACATATGTGGAACACCCACATAATACGCAGAAGCAGAAATGCAGTTGCTCCAAGTGGACGTCCGATTCTCATGTACACCATCCCTCATCTCTTTGGAGGACAGGATCATCTGAAAGAGGTTTCTTGGGAGGCAGTGGATGCTTTTAAGCAAGAATGTCAACAGAGAGGACCTTATACCTGTGATGAAACCGTTTTCAGCTTGTGTTGCCTTATAATGTCAGAGAACTTCTTACTTCCACCAAGCACAGCAGATGAATCCATTGAACTGTATCTCTTCCTGAGAGCCTATATACTGAAGGACTTATAAACCTAAATATAATTGGGCTTTGGGAATTTTTACGCATATATTTTTGGGTACAATGTTTTATTTGTGCAATAAACAACAGAAAAGACAATCATTATTATTTTGTTTGGATTTTCGGTTCAAGATAGTAGCAAGCAAGCATGTCTAAATATATTTAACCAAATCTGCGTACTCCAACCTTTTGGCATTTCCAATTATTTTTTAACGGAATTTCTACTATATCTGATTTCTGTTTTAAGACTGTCAAAAAAACATTTTTTAAACTGCTGATCCTATACATTATCATTCATGAAATATTGTTTTCAATTTTACTGAACACATTGTGCAACTGCTATTCATCCACGAACAGTTTCTTGTAAACTGGTAAATGTACAAATTCTGCATTATTTAATAATTAACAAATAGTGTTAGATGTTAACCTCCCTTTTATTTGTGTTCAAGGAGAAGAAAACACGGACTCTTGATAAACACTACAAAACTTAACTTATGTGCCAATTTTCTGTCTTTTATTCCAGTCAACTATTGCATCAAACACATTGCCTTCCTATTGCCTATGTTCTAAACAAATGACTGGTGGAAAGGTAAAAAAAATATACTTGAAAATAATTGAATTGAATTATTACTAAACAAAACATCCCCTCTATAGCAGACATTTTGTATCCTACAAAACTGCACCACAGACCTGTGGAAAAGGACCTTGACACATGATAAGAACTAATAATAAGCATAGTTCACCACTTGCTGCTAACCATATGAACTTATTAAACATAATTAGTTAACATTTAAACTAGTAAAACTTTTAAGTATGAAAATTTAAACTGAAATTTACATTTTTCATGGTGGAAACAAATTGATGTTATCCACAATTTTTGAAAATAAATTCAAATATGAAATAAAACACTTCCCTGAATTTTAAGCTCTTTCTTTTTTTATACAATGATGTGTTCCCTGTTTGTGGGTTTAACAAACTTTAGAGCTTCATAGCCAGTCATTGTTAGTGCAAACCTTTCATTCTTTGGTTTAAACATGATGGACTTTAATCAAGCTATGCTGAACTCATAAGAGCTTTTAGCAGCCAAAACATTGTCCAGTTCATTTCGTAGTTCTGGGTAGGACGTGTATGTCCATGGTAGTTCCAGAAGAGGGCCGCATGTGTGTGCCACAGGTCGTCGTGCCAGTCCATCCACAGGCGTGAACAGTACCTCAACCTTGTCAACACAGATGACATCTGACCCAGTAAGAAACCTGAACATCCTTCTGAGCCCTGTATCGTCAAGTCCTCTGATGTACTGGTGCAGAAATCTGAAGCTCTGCTTCTCTGCTTGAGTGGTGGGAGAGGCAGTAAGCAACTTCAAAAGCTTTCTCGTTGTTGGCTTTTTATCCTCATACATTTGTAGGACATCTTGTGGGCTTTGAAAAGCTTCTTTTAGGAAGTAGCTTGCAACTAAGGACATTTTCTCTGCGGCATATGCTGGTTTTTGGATTAATTGTTTGTGTGCGACTTTCAGAAGAAGGCCTTTTAAGTTCTCTTTGGTTGGAAGCACTGATACATCCAGGCGATCCATGAGATCCAGCACTTCATCCCTGTCTTCATCTGAAAGATCTTCTTTTAGTGCCCTTGTTATCAGATCCCTATCTGATTGACTTAGGTAAAAGAGAAGACTTTCAAACAGCAGATCATCTGATACTTGATTCTCACCGAAGATGAGTGCCACTGTGAAAACAGGAGCAAGGCGACAAGGGAAATATCCATGGTCTTGAAATCCCTTCAGTAAAATTCTACCCATGGATTTCCACTCTTCTTCCTGCCATTTAGGAGACAGTGATGGCACTCTGAACTCCTCTCCTTCAGCTGTGTTGTCCACAAACTCTGACCAAAATGCAGCATACACATCTCTTGATACGCCATCTGCGTCAGCTCCTTTTTCATCAATGTAGGTGTATTTTAGAGGGTGTATGAGGAGTGTTGGATCTTTGAACTGGCTGATCATCTCCTCCAGAATAGTAACCCTGTGAAGTTTGATGGTAACACAGACAACATCATATGATCCTGCAGAGCTTATTGCTTCATTGCTTATAGATGTATCTGGACTACTGACTGCTGTGTTTGTTGGAGGAAGTGTAATGATGTGATGACCAGATCATCTTCCTCAAACTGCAGGAATGGTTCATCTATTACAGTGTCATCAAGTTGACAAGGCAGAGGCTCTCCAAGGTAGGGTCCAATCATTACCTCAGATGTGTCTAATAATACATCTTCATCAGCATTCCTAGATTCTGATGATGAGATCACCACAGTGTGAGAAGCTTCTTCATCTCTTTGATGTGAGTCAGTCAGTTGTGTAACATTGTTTACATGTGTTTTCCCTCTATCATAAACTTCTTCATCATCTTCATCATTGGAAAATCTTCTTGTGCACAAGTAAAATCTCAACATTCCCATTTTAAGTGCTGAATAGAGTTCTCCAACTGTGACATCTTCATCAAATACGGCCTCTTCCTGATAGTCTAATATGTCATGACTGAACACTTCCCATCTTCCAAATTTGCTTTTTCCACTTGGAAAGAAAAGATCTTTAGCATACTGTAATATGTCAGCTTTTTTGGAGTCTTTGGGCACATCAAAGGTCCTTGTTCCTCCTCCTCTGCGCTTTCTCACTTGCTTACCTTCATGGATCCACCCTAACTCAATTTTTCGAGTCTTTTTCTCAGCCCATTTGTTGTTTTTTGCATATGTTCTTTTTCTCTTAGAAACAAATGCCTCCTCATGATCAGGTTTCTTCTCATTTTCATTGATTCCCATCTTTTCCTTCAATTTTTCGAGCAATGAGTTTTTTCTTGATTCCTTAGTACTTGCACCACTGTTTTCCAAGCAGAACCGTCTGGCAGCTATCCAGTCACCATATGTTGGGATGTAATCAGACAGGGTCTTGTCATCCATGAAATCAATCACTGTGGCATCAATCTGTAATAACAGGGATATTTATTACTATACAGAAGTACAAGGTATACCTGCTGCCACACCACATGAGGTACCTCACTAAAAAAATGTATGTAAATTTCACATGTGTTTTGATAATTGTCTGTTATTATTTTAGTGGCAGCCATCAATATTTAGCATTTATTCTTTTCCTCTCTCTATGGCAGCAACATTAATGAGATTCTCTAACATGTTATTAATAGAAATATTACAGTATATACAACGCCCACCTTTGAAAAAGTAAATTAGTATTCACGTATCTTTCAGTTGCACAGAGCACAAAGGGTTGAACTCACTGTTTTTTTTTAATTGAAGACAAATATCAATATAAACACAGTTTAATTCATTTGTTTTTAGATAAACAAGGAAACATTGTGCATCACATAATATAGCGATATATTTAAGAAACCTGGAATCTGCATACGGGTTAAGTAGTAACATGTGGTCATACAACGACCCAGTTTTATACAGCGGGTTAATTTGTTTTACATTCTCCATTCCATATTAAAGATCCACACCAATGCAGCCTACCGTTACGTCCTTACGCAGTCAAAGCGAGAGAAGCGAAAACCGCTGTGGTTGCTAACTTAGCAATATGTCACATTTTTAGACGCTGTAACTTCGTAAAAAGCGAGTTTTACAAGTTTCCCCCTCAAGAGTGCACTTACGTGTTCTTGTAGCATTCGTAAGAGACAGTCCTCAGGTACACCACGATTCCGAAGAAATCTCAGAAGTGGGCTATCAGTGTTTGTGTCCATGTTGAAAGCAGGGCATTCAAAGTTAAGTGCCAGTTCTGACGAGCGTGCACTCTCCACAACTACCATGGATTTGGGTTTCCGAATGCAACACGTTTTACGTTCTTACAATAAAAAATGTTATTGTAATGGTATTTTTTTTTACGTTTGTACAATATATGATCACGTTCGTACAATATAATATTTATATTGTACGAACGTGATAATTATGTATATTGTAATAACGTGATATTATGTTGTTCAAACGTGAAAAGTATATTGTACAAACATGATAGTATATTGTTAGAACAATAAACCTTTCACGTTATAACGTGATACACTTGTATTTTTCTTTTGCCTGGGTGGCAGCTCTACGCTTCCGTAGTGATCAGTGAGATGCTTGGCTACAAGTTGAACAGCGACAAGGGGCAGTACCCTCCATGGAGAAGGAGGCTAGAGGGCAAGATCAAAGTAGCACGGAGGGAGGTTAGCCAACTAACGGAGTTGCAGAAAGGTGCGACAAATAAGGTGCCTAAGAAATACAGCAAGCTGTCCATACCTGATGAAGGAAACGGTTTCCAGGGCCTAATCCGTGGATCGACTTCCTTCGAGGCGTGGACGTCTATCAGCAGAGAATGTACCTTAGTCTGTAACACAGTCAAATATATTCTCAAGTAATATTCAAGCATGCCATTCAGCGTGTTAGTACGAGCTCGGGAGAACAAGAAAACAGAGACTGCTTTAGATTGTCTTCCCAAATTGACTCAACTTTATTCACAAGTACAACAGTTTATATAGAGGGTAAAATTCATGAGACAGCAGATTATCAGTTTAAACCAGTACAGACCAAGATAAGGCAGCGTCTTCCTGCCCTTGGGTGAAGAAGCATCCTTTGTGTAGTTTATTAGTTCAGCTACAATTGTGATTATCTCAGCGACATATTTTCAAGGCACAAAACAAAGAGTTCTTTCATTAGTGAATTCTGAAACAAACCATCTGGCCTTCAACAGGCGTCTCCTAAGAGATTAAGAAACTAATGTAGCTGAGGGAGTGATCTCTGTGGTATTTCAACCTTGTACCAGCCTGTGATTCTCACACATCAATTCTTGGGTCAAAGAGAAAAATAACTAAAACAAAGGGGCCTTATTGAATGACAGAGTTTTCCTGCATAATGTCACTATAAAACAATATCCAGTAAATGCTCCCATGGTACTAAAATACCTAACAGTTCCCCTCTTTTATTATTTTTAAAAATAATAACTCAAATAGAAAGGAAAAATCACAAATGTAATAAGATAATATAAAAAGCAAATCATAAAATGTAATAGTTCACAACCTAATGTTCAATATACACATCAGGAACATCATTGGTAACATCTGGCACATCCTCAGGATCAATTTGTGCTAATTGCAAATACATTGAAGTAGCTGTACTGGTAGCTATATGGGTTATCATTGAGCGTACACAGGGTATCACACAACAGGCAATAATCATCAAAAACAAAATAATACATGCTACAACTGTTACAAAGGCTACAATTAGTTCCTTCCATTTTCTAAATAGTCTGGGAGTGCGACAAGTGGCAGCTGTAAAGGCAAAGATAATACTTCCTTTCTGGGTGGTTGCTGTGAGGCAGCAGCTGCTTTCGCGGTTACGTCTGCAAGAGCATTTCCCACTGCTTCGTCTGTGTCAGCCGTGCTGTGCCCCTTCGTTTTAACAACTGCAATTGCCGATGGCAGCTGTATAGCCTGCAAAAGTCTTTGAACAAGATCAGAATTAGCGATCGATTTTCCATCAGCAGATGTGAAGCCTCTCTGTCTCCACAATGTGCCAAAGTCATGCACCACACCGAATGCATAACGGCTATCAGTGTAAATTGTTACCCGCTTATCCACATGTAACTCACAGGTGCGTATTAAAGCCATGAGCTCTGCTTTTTGTGCTGAGTGAAATGGTAATGAGTGAGCCTCTAGTATGATGTCAGGCAATGTGACCACTGAATAGCCACAAAGAAATGAGTTGTCATTTGGTTTTGAACAGGACCCGTCCACATAAACAATGACTGAGTCTGGTATTGGTGTCTGCTCTAAGTCTGGGCGTGGTGCTGTGGATTCCTGTATACGTGTCATACAATCATGATCGTCAGGGTCGTCTGAACCATCCTGTCGGTCAGAGGAACACAGCATACGAATGAGTAAGTGTGCTGGCGAATTGGGTGTGCTGCTTGCTTTTATAGTGAGATTTGCTGTTGAAGTCAGTGTAGCTTCATAACCTGAGCGACGTTGTGCGGTCATATGTTGTGTAGTTATGTTTGCTAGAATGGTCGTGACCTGGTGATTGGTGTGTAGAATAGTGTCATGTGAGAGTGTGAGCTTCTCGCAGTCCCTTATCATGATAGAGCAAGCTGCTACTGCTCTCAGGCAGGCCGGCATCCCCTGAACTACTGCTGGCAGCACCTTTGAGTAGAAAGCTACTGGACGGTAGCCACAGCCATGCTCTTGGGCCAATACACCTGCACAGGTTGTGCCGTTCTCTGTGACGTACAGGTGGAACGGTAAGTGGTAGTCAGGCAGACCCAAACAAGGGGCGGAGGTCAGCACTCCCTGTAATGCATTGAAAGAGGCAGTCATTTCTGTGGACCACAGTATTCGAGGAGGCTTGTCTTTTTTGCAGCATTCACGCAGAATGTGGTCATGAAAAGAACAGTCTGGTATCCACTGTCTGCAATAGTTCACCATGCCTAGGAAAGACAACATTTCCTTCTGTGTAGTGGGCCGAGGGACAGAGGTCACAGCTTTGACCCTGTTTGTAGTCATAGAACGTTGTCCGTGAGACAGTGTAAATCCCAAATATTGAACAGAAGTCTGACAGTACTGCATTTTCTTTGCTGATGCTTTGTGGCCAGTCTGTTGGAGGTGCTGGAGTAGCATGTGTGTGGCAGTTTGACATAGTTTTTCACTTTCAGCACAGAGGAGGAGGTCATCTACATACTGGATCAGAGTACAGCCCTCTGGAGGAGTGAAGCCGTCCAGGGTAGCACGTACCACCATTGAGAAAGCCGCAGGGCTGTCTACCATGCCTTGGGGTAAGCGAGTCCATGTGTACTGCTTATCTCTATGTGTAAAAGCAAATATCGGCTGTGTGTCTTTATGCACAGGCACTGAGAAAAAGGCGGAGCACAAATCCACCACAGTAAAATGTGTGGCTGTTGCTGGAATAGATGTCAGTATGCTGGGAACATCTGGGACAAGAGGTGGCAGAGGCATAATGACTGCATTAATTTGCCTTAAGTCTTGTGTGAAACGCCATACGCCAGGTTTGTTAGGCTTTGGCACAGGATTGACAGGAGTGTTATATGGAGATACTGTGGGCTTTATTACTCCAGCTGTCAATAAATCTCCTATGATGATGTCTAAGGCTGCGGCTTTTTCAGCGGAAATGGGATATTGCTTGACATATACCGGCTTGTTGTTTTTCAGCTGAGCATGATAAGGTGTACAGTCGATAAATCCTACATCATTCTCACCTCTTGACCATAATGTCATGTTTTGATATTCAGCTGGCAATGTGACAGCAAAGATAGTACAGTGTATGGGGTAGGTTAGATCTATGTGTCGACATGGTGCAGTAATGTCATAGCCTATGTCTGAGTTATGTGACAAAACCACTGTTTGGCCTTCACTGGTGTGAGCAGTTATCATGTTGTTGAACAGTGTGAGAGAAACAAATATGTGGCTTCCAGGCATGGGGTTACCTGGTAGTGGTGTCTGTACACGTGTTTGGCACAGTGTGTGACGTGGGGTACCAGTCAGATGGATATTGAGTTCATTCTCTGCTGAGGCGTCCAGCTGACACAGAGGCTGTTCCTTCTCCATGGTGTCGGTGCATAGGGCAGAGAAAACATAGCTGTTATCAGTGTCTGCAAACATTTCACCCTTTGTGTTAAATGAAATACACAAGTTCATTTTTGCCATTAAATCTCTGCCTAATAGATTCACAGGCGAGTTTGGAATAATTATGAATGGATGATATGTAATTTCGTCTGGTTTTGGGCCCCAGCGTGTTTTTAGAGAATGAGTTTTGGGGCATTGCACTAGAGTTCCGTTTATTCCCATGGTGTTGATGCACACAGAGGAAACAGGCCCACTATAGAATTTTCCAGACAGTGAACTTTTAGTGGCTCCACTGTCAACTAAAAAGGAATAAGTCTTTTCACCTATCTCTATATCTAACATGGGCAAGCCTTCTGTGTTACGGGACAATTGCAAATGCAGCATCGTGTGTAGTGCTTCACACTGTCCCTCATCGTCACCTGGGCCTCCCTATTGTCGGTCCAGTCTTTCGTTATCATATGGGTGGGGATTAAAATGTGGATTATAAGGTTGCTCCCTAAGTGCAAAAGGGCCATTATTTTGATGTGGTTCCTGTCTGCGTTGCCAGTTACCTTGTCTGTAAGAGCTCTGCTGACGCCTAGTGGCAGGAGCTGGTCCTGTGTTCTGTGGTTGAGATCTACCTGCTGCTGATTTGCATTCCCTTCTCCAGTGTCCTATTATTCCACAATAAAAACATACGTCTCCACTCCTATCTCTCCTTCTGAAATCTCCCTGCTGCGCTTGTTGAGGGGGCGGGGCCCCTGCATACATCATTTTTTCACTTTCCTCTGAGCCTTCAACATCAAAGTTCAACAACATCTTAACATTTTTAGCCTTCGTGCTGTTGGGGAAAAGATCTGCACCAGCTTTTGTTTTGACAAGTGTGATAAAGTTCTTTATTTTCATGTCATAGAGATTATCAGTGGCAGTCAGCTTCAATAGTTGTGAACATTCTGGATGAATATTGTTTAAGAATGTTGTTATGAAAATCTGATCATTTCCTCCTTCAGGCATGCATGCCTCATTAGTCCAGCAGTGTGTGAAACGTTTCATAAACACTAGAATGGATTCATCTGGCTTTTGCTTACACATGGTTACTGCATTTAAATCAATTTTATCTCTAGACATTGTGAGCAGAAATCTCTTTAGATTTTGAAAAAAGGCTGTGATTTTGTCATCATTTATCCACAAAAACGAGGTGGTGTTGGCTGCTTGGTCATTTTTAGGGTCTAGTTCCTCTACTTCTTCAATAAGCTGAGATTCAGTCACACCTGGGATTCGTTGACATAATATATATCTATAGTCAGGCCCACCCAAGTGGTGGTATCTGGTACTTCTCTGTAATGCAGAAACAAAGGCTGTAGGATTTTGTAGAGGATCGGGAAGTTCTTTAATGGTTGCTGCTAACTCTGAAATTTTAGGGGGTTGAATGCAACACATGTCCCCTATTATCATGAACGGGAGGGAGGTGCTGACGTCATTAAATTGTGATCCCTGCTTTTCTTTATAACGGGTGTTTTTGTGGGGGCCCTCTTGAGTTTTTTTTTCCTCTTTTTTCTGCTTTAAGTAGTTCCTTATTAAATTTCTGGTGTTAGTTATTGCTTTTGGCACAGTCAAACCATTCGCTACTCTAGTGTGGCGCTGAACATGATTATCTATGATAGAAACGGCTTCCTGCAGTTCGGCTTCCGTACGTTCAGTTAAAGGATCTTTCATGATTTCCTCACACTCTGCCATTAACTGTTTTGTTTGCTTTTTATGTTCCTGTAACTCTCTTTCTCGTTCAGTGTATTCTCGTTCCTGTCTTTGATCTAGGTTAAACCAGTCATCTTCTTCTGATTTAGGTGTCATTTCAGTGCCTTCCTCACTCTTTTGGGATTCTGCTGTTAAATCAGGATATACGCGCTGGTGACGTGCAGCCGCCGCAGCAGCTATTAATTCTGTTTTTTCATCATAAGGCGGCGGAGCCGTAGGTTGAACGGATGGGCATATAAGGCTAGTTTTTTCTGCAGTGGATTTACTAGAGCCTACACTGGCTTGATTTAAAGCATTTACGTCTGGCTCGGGTCCTTTTTTCCATAGTGGTAGCATGCGATTGGTCACATCACGACATTCTATCATATATTTTTTACAGGACTTTTTAATCAGCCTACTTTCCTTATCACAAATAGTATTTAACATTTCTACTGACCTGTTTTCTGGCGATAATCGTTCGGGATAGGGCTCCGGAAATACATTAGGATGCATTAAAGTTATAGTTCTTAAGTTCGAGATGAAATCAGTCACGTAAGCACTTCCGCATGTTCTGGATACAAAATCATGGAAGTCTTCATTGATTCGCGAGCGTGGGTTAAACGTAACCGGAAGTGGGAGTCGTACTGAGCCGCTATTTTTATATTTTATTTTTTTCGGTTTTACAGTTAATTTTGATTTTTTATCGGACCCGTCTAAGGTCTTTGAATTATTCTGACCCATGGTCAGTGATTTCCAGAGGGGTTTAGACGCTTTGAAGGATTTAAGTTAGTTTTTATTTTTGCTGTGGCACACCTGAGGTTACTTGATTTTTTGCTAGCAATTTTATCTTTTTAGTGAGCAACTTCTCACTTTTTAACGAGCAACTTCTCGTTTTATGACCCCAGGCAACTTCCTGTGTCCTTTCTGCTGGTGAGCAACTTCTTAGTTTATGACAACAGGCAACTTCCTGTGTCCTTTCTGCTTTTATTTTACAAAACAACAGGCAACTTCCTGTGTTTCTATGTGGGCCACTAAATAAGGCTCCTCAGTGTATCCCACTTGTTACTATGTGGGCCACTGAAGAAGGCCTCGTCAGCGTATCCCGTTTCTATGTGGATCACTGAGAAAGGCATAACACAGTCTTATAAAATAAAAGACGAGTGCCTACCTTCGTCAGGATCCCACTTCTGACACCAAAATTGAAGGAAACGGCTTCCAGGGCCTAATCCGTGGATCGGCTTCCTCCGAGGCGTGGACGTCTATCAGCAGAGAATGTACCTTAGTCTGTAACACAGTCAAATATATTCTCAAGTAATATTCAAGCATGCCATTCAGCGTGTTAGTACGAGCTCGGGAGCAGCTTGGGAGAACAAGAAAACAGAGACTGCTTCAGGTTGTCTTCCCAAATTGACTCAACTTTATTCACAAGTACAACAGTTTATATAGAGGGTAAAATTCATGAGACAGCAGATTATCAGTTTAAACCAGTACAGACCAAGATAAGGCAGCGTCTTCCTGCCCTTGGGTGAAGAAGCATCCTTTGTGTAGTTTATTAGTTCAGCTACAATTGTGATTATCTCAGCGACATATTTTCAAGGCACAAAACAAAGAGTTCTTTCATTAGTGAAATCTGAAACAAACCATTTGGCCTTCAACAGGCGTCTAAAAGATTAAGAAACTAATGTAGCTGAGGGAGTGATCTCTGTGGTATTTCAACCTTGTACCAGCCTGTGATTCTCACACATCAATTCTTGGGTCAAAGAGAAAAATAACTAAAACAAAGGGGCCTTATTGAATGACAGAGTTTTCCTGCATAATGTCACTATAAAACAATATCCAGTAAATGCTACCATGGTACTAAAATACCTAACACCTGAGGCCTTGGAAACTGCCAAGCAAAGACTCACAGCCTTGGCCAGCCGCTTGAGGAAGTACACCAGAGAGATAGAAGGCAGGAGAATAAACCAGCCGTTCTCCACAGAACCAGCAAAGGTTAATTATCCAGACAACTCACTTTTCCAGCTTTGTCCTTTATGACTGGAGCAAGGACATTACACAGCACTGAGTCTGGTAGCATGGCATGAATCATAAAGCCAATGAAACAGAGCGCTAGAAGAGGAGCTAGCCTTAAACTAGCGTGTTTTAATGTTCTGCAGTGATGTGATCTAAACAATAAGCTTTACTCTCAATAACCTATGAACGGCTTCATCTACTTCATGTGTTTTTACACTTGTTTCATCGCTCATGTCAGAATCGTCCTCATATGGTTCACCTTTCATACAGTTAAGCAATGCACTGTAATGCTGTCTCCACTTTACTATAATGTTATCTGCTCCAGTTGATGGCAGAGATGGTTTATTATGGGTAATTTTTCTGTAATGAAAATGTTATTTGTGAAGTTCATGAAGTCATTACTAGTTAATGTTAAAGGGATGGTTGGCTCACAGAGCTCTGACTGTTTGTCAGCCTGGCTACAGAGCTGAAGAGAAACCCGGGGTTGTTCTTATTGTCTTCAATCAGTGATGAATAGTAAGATGTTCTGGCTTTGTGGAGGGCTTTCTTATAAAGCAGCAAACTATTTCTGCTTTAAACACAGATACCTCCTCGACTGCTGATACGTAACATCCCGATAAACTCATCTTACTCAACACTAATAAGCACACGGCAGACAACATGTTTGAGAACAACACTGTGAAGAGATATAGAAATGTTTTGTACGGCTGCTACGACGGGGAAATTACAGACCACAGCTGTTTCTGTATCAGGCTGTAAACATGTTTACCATATGAACTATGAACTATGATCATGAAGCATTGACCATTCAAAGCAAACACTGCTGTGTTTAAAGCAGAGCACTCACGCTGTATTTGCAGAGTGAGCCAACAAACCTGAGTGTTGGTGCAGGTCTGTGAAGTCAGAGCAACATGAGAGTGCAGAGCTGGGTCTTCACGTGGTCTTCACTTGTGTTTTATTGTGTGCTGATGCTGAGTTGGGCTCTAAGGTCGGCAGGAGCACATTTTTCCACAGGTGAGTACCCTTTCACTTTAAAGCTGAATAAACACGTCTCCCAGCTGCAATTCTTCCATCGTGACGTTTTCTCTTCGGCTGTCATTTGTTCTTCTGTTTGTCACTAAGCTGAGCTACAGTCTGCAAAAACTGCAGGCAGAAGTAAATTCATTTCACCTTCCTCTTTGTTTCTGATGCACAGTCAGAAAAACTAAACCGAGGGAGTTTTCCAGCTCTGGGATAAATTAAGTTCATCTATCGTCCACAGTTAAAGAGCTTTATTTGGAAAGTATGCTGGAGGGCAAACACTCCTGACTCCCTCGCACTTTCTGTGCTGTTGTTATGTAGCAGTACTTTTGCATCTTCATGCTCTCTGTGCACCACAGTCACAGGACGGCCGATCTGATTAAAAGCTGAACAAGCCTGTCAGTGGGTCAGTGTTTGCGACAGCAGTCTGTTAATCATTGAACACAAACACTTTAAACTCCATCACAGTCGCTAAACTCAATAGATTCTGTACTCAGCGCAGCGTGCACAGTAAATAAAAAAGCATCTTTATTTTAAAAACGGGAGCATTCACTCGGTTTACACGATGTAGGACAAAACGTAGAAACCATTCAAAATAGCCGCTGGCGTTGAGAAGAGCGAGCTAGAACAATCAAACACCAACATTTCTGATAAAGTTAAGCTCGAGTTGGTGCACAGCGGCTAGATTTCTACAAACCTCTGTCAGCATGGAGGCGCTGTGCAGCCCTCTCAGGCTGCTGGAAGGTTGAAATATTCGGTGAGTTTTACTTCCAGCAGCAGTCATCGTGTCCTCCTGCAGTGTCGCAGCACGTCTGATTCTTGTTGCCGATGATTTCGTTGCAGCGTCCAATGATGTGAGGTTGGTTGGCCACGGGAACCGTTGTGCCGGCGAGCTGAGGTTCGAGCACGAGGCAGAGTGGAGAAAGCTGAGCAAACAGCGCACCTGGAGCCTGAAGGAGGCCGCCGTGGCGTGCAGACAGCTCGACTGCGGCTCTGCTGTTTCAGTCCAAAACGTCAGGCACCGGCCCAAAGTTCTGCACGTCTGGAACTTTTATTCGGACTGTGACGGCTCTGAGCGAGCGCTCACGGACTGCGGAACGGTGAGGAAGGGCCACTCAGATTTCACCACTCAGGTGATCTGCTCAGGTGAGAACAGCACGGCATTCGTTGTACAGTGAGCTGAGGGTCAGTTCAGCTGCAGGTGCGATGGACGGATTTTATTCACAAAGGTCAAAGGTCTGAGACCGCCAGCAAAGGTTCCTCTCTATGGTCTTACCAGTTTTCTTTTGATTAAATGTGTTTTTACATTATAGTACAGAGAGTAGGCCAGACAGTGGGAGGCAGTGACACAGGAAGTCACACAAAGGTGTGGGCGGAGTTTAACCCATCCTCCAGCAGTAGTCTTCATCAGTGGCCACCAGGGGGCGACTCATCCAGCTGTAAAAAGAATTATACGTTTTTTTTTTTTTTTTTTTTTTTTTTTTTTTTTTTTTTTTATTGACAAAGCACAAAATACAAATACAAAATAGGAAATACAATGTCAGGGGATTCGTATAAAAAAGCATATAAAAAGCATCTGTGAATCATGACCTCAGTAAACACTTTGCTGATGAGGTCAGGAGGTCACGCCTCACGCTGTGATTGTCGAGTTACCTTCACACGATGCCGCCCGTTGTTTCGCCACATAACTGCATAACATTGATGTCAAAGCAGCAAGATGGCCAAAAGCTGGTGAGAATGCTTCAAGTGTTTCATGTAGTTTGTGGGTTTCATCCTGCAGCATTTACATGTCATGATCAGAGGTTAAGGCGGCTGCAGTCTCATTGAATTATCGCAGCAGACGCAGAATAAGACGGGTTTTTACTGGTGTTAAATCCAGTAAAGTTAACCTCAAAGCTCACGTCTGCAGGATTAATCTTTATTACTCATTCTATCCACCCACAATGTTTCTGCTCAGAAGGGAAACTCACACAAATACATAAGTAATAAGGTGGTAATAACACCTCTTTCAGTCACATTAGCCCCGCCCCTCCCTAATAAAGGTTTTGCACCATCAGCTCATAAATCTGATCCAATAACTTGAAACCCGACGCGTCTTTGTTTTCTACGACACAGTTCGAGTGTTTAAAGCGTGTGCGCTCATCTGGTGTATGATGATGTCATTACAGACGTCCTGCCTGCTCCTGACATCAGTTTCTACACTGACGGCAGTGAGACTTCTCCAATTGGGAACCAAACGCAGGGCGTGGTGAGGAAGGGTTACTCTTTCAGCATCAGCTGCTCTGTGGAGCCACAATACTATGGCGGCAACTTTATCCTCAGCATCACCGGCGCCCACCAAAACCGCAGCTTGACCCAAGCAGCGTTGAATCACGTGGCCAGCTTCTGGTTCAGAGCTGCCAATCAAACACACGAGGGGACCTACAGCTGCGTCTATCACAACACTGTCTTCAGCCACAGCTTCTCATCTGAGGGCGGGAGGCTCTCGCTCACTGTCAAAGGTACGACAAAGACACTGGCTGGATGGCCGTGGCTACTTCAGCTCACCTCTCACCCCCTTACCCACCCAGTTACTTGTCACGCAGTTTATGGTGTTGTGATGCGAATATGTGTGTGCTCTCTGTGCAGAGGAGGTTTGTGTTTGTTTTGTTCTCGTGCTGATCTCCCATAAGGTCACCAGCATGACTACAGGTCTTTTTTTCCACATGTAGCTCAAAACCTTACAAAAACATGTTTTTTAGAGTTTTTACATTTTAGTAAAATATTTTGTTCATATTTAAAACACAATTTTAAACGCCACCTCTCTCCCTCGTCTCTGTCAGCGTCTCTTCTTCCTCGTGGCGTTGGTCAGGTGTAACTGCAGAGTGGATTTTGGCCCCTCCTCATTTTGACGTGTCTGTCTCTAACAGATGATTCAGATGTGATTTTGGACGATGGCGTGCTCAGAGCCAGAGAGGACTCCGCTGCCTGTGCTGGGAGGCTTCTCATCCACAACGGGAACGAAACCAAACCGGTGAGCGCAGAGTCCACAGTCTGGGACCTGAACCACGCGGGCATAGTGTGCAGACAGCTGGGCTGCGACATCGCTGTTTCCACCGAAGCCGTCAACCTTCCCAACAAAATGCCGATGTGGCGTTTTTTCTCTGACTGCCTTGGAAGAGAGTCTGCGCTGATGGAGTGCGGAGCTGTAAATCCACGGCTTTCCTCCTCGGTCATTCAGGTGAACTGTGCAGGTGAGATGTTTGAAGCGGTTTGCTGTGGGTGTCGTCTGCTCGTTTAGTTTCCTGGTAAATGATGTACTCGTGGCACGACTCAGTCCTGCCTGACAGCTGTGGATCACTTTCACACATCAACGTCAAACAACATTTGAATGAAGTTTAGGATGTTTTTTGTAGAGCAGCACACAACAGGAAGTCGTCAGCTTCAGATTCACTGACATCATCCTGAGTTCAGACATTTCCCCCTGATCTGTTGGGAAGTCTGGGATAAACTATCCGAGCGAGGGTGCAAACGAGGGTGCTTCTCCAAAGTTCTCAGCCGAGGGTCTGAAAACTTCTGTAAACTTCACATTTGATCATTTTCAATTTTAAGATACTTTGAAAATTTCCTGCATCGTTACAAGAAAGCATCACATTTCATTTTCCTGACATCTGATGCATTCTGGCTCAACGTAGACTGTAACCCCCCCACACAGCAGCGTTTTCATTTCACCCATTAATGCGCTCCACCTGTCAGACCTGAAGCCCACCTACGTCACAGACATGGACACAGATGTGGTTCCACATCAGACTGAAACTCTTCTCTGTTTTGCCGTCTTCATCAGGGCGCCGCGGGTGAGAACCGAGGACACAACGCTGGACCAGACAATCGACCGCAGAGGCGCCGACAGACGGACGGAGTATTCTGGGTCATGGCTCAAACTCTGGGTTTAATAAGGAGAAATATCCGCCCTCTAAGTTGCCAATAAAAAGCGCTCATGATAAAAAATAAAAAAAGACTTATTTTTTGGTATTTAATGAATTTGGTATTTAAATTATATAAACTGAGTCAGAGGTACTGGGCTGGATCCAGAAACCCGTCCTCGACAATTTTACAAAAAAACAGATTATGATCAGAGTCCGCTCATGAAGTGCTCCTCCCCCAAGTTTGTCCTATGGGCGTTTGCCAGAGACCTGATTGGTCAGTCGGCATTGGGCCTGTTTGTTGGTTTCTTATCTAAAACCCTGATGAGAGGTGACTGACGTGGGGAAACCTGATAAGAGGTGACTGACGTGGCTTTCTGTGAGGGAACCTCACAGAAAGCCCCACACTCTGTGACCTTCGTATGATTTACCTGTGAATTACTCACCTGGGCAGAATGTCGTTTCTTCCTGATGTTGTTTCTCATGCAAATCAAAAATATCAGTGAATTAACCACAACAACATTTAACATCACATTTTTGCATAACTGATGGTTTTTGGATCTGCGATTGGACGGAATCGTCCGGAGCGTTTGCACGTGTGCAGAAAGAGCCGAGATTTTATATAATAGAAATACTTTCTTTAATCTGAAGGTTCATCACAGACATATTCGTAAACAAGATACTTAAAAATGCAGATTTCATTAACTTTTGTCCCCATTCAGACGCTGAGTGTCGCTGTCTCACACACACACACACACACACACACACACACACACACACACTAAACACAGAAAAACAAAAGTGACTAAAGATTCTGCTTGATTAAAATCATCCGCTGTGGCTTCACTTCGAGTGCGCACGCACACACACACACACACACACACAGAAAACAAAAGGTCTGCATCGGGTGGGTGGGTGGGGGAGGGGCTGCGTCGATGCGTGCAGTAACTTCTACCTGGACAAAGCAGAGATCCTGAAACAGAAACAGGATACAACGTCAGTTTAACGTCGCCCCTCTCGTGTTCTCGCCGTCGCTCGTCCGCCGCTCACTTACTGTAGCTTGTCCTGTAACAGCTCGAGCCTCTGCCGGTCCACGTAGCGCGAGAAGAGGGAGAGCAGGTTGGGAGGGGTGAAGAGGGGGGGAGAGAGGGACGAGGAGGGGACGCTGAGCAGCTCCCTCGTCACCGAAAACACCAACTCAGTCCTGAGGGAGGAGAGAGGCGGGGTCATGCTCACTGTCATTAGCACGAATCACATCAAACTTTCCCCACCAGGGGGCGCCGTTCTCCAGCAGCTGTATGGAGAGGAGTTCATCTTTTTTCAGAGATGATGAAGATCGCATGACTCACTGCACCATCTTGTGGTGGTAACTGGTATTACAGGTTCAGTTAATTCTGGAAGATTTTTAACTACTTTTTAATAAAAATAAACCAAAAGTATTTGAAACAATCTTCCAAATTAATTTTAATATCATTTATTACATGTAGCAATCCTTTTACGCTGACTTAGATGTTAAGCTGCACACTTCTGTTCTGAGTGCACGCCATACTGAGGGGCCAAGTTTTCAGCTGTGTTGCGACAGGCTGCTGGTAACAGAGGAAACCTGAAACCGTTCATCTGTCCGTTATGTGCAGACACAGCACTGGCTGAGCATCATGTGGCTGAACAGTGAAAACATTCAGGTACAAGAACGACACTGTTCAAATCTTTGACAGACCTTTGACCAGGTGCTGCTTAGACCAATTTAAAAATATAAAACGAGGGGTGGCTCAAGACTTATACACAGCACATGAAAAGTAGCCGAGCAGAGGCGTCAGTGAATCCTCTGAATACAATTATATGTTAGATTGTTTTAAAAATGACACACGCACGGCTCACCATCGATTGTCGTCCATGAGCTGACAGTTTGGGTCGGAGCTCTGCATCCTCTCACCTTCACTCAGGATCACGTAGAGCAGCGTCACGCCAAACTGGACAGAAACAGGCGTGTGCATGTGAACACATGTGGACGAACATCAGTTTGTTAAAACAAACAAACAAACAAAAAAAAAACCAGCAACAAAAATCCCCCCAAACCGTCTCCCAGAGCCAACGCATCACTCTGACAACATCAGATATACTGAAGGAGAAGAAAAGTTCTCTTTGGTCTCTGGATAAAAATCCCAGAGAGACACAAACCCAGCGACGTTTGAGGAACAGGAAGGACAAACTGTGCGTGTGAGGATCTGCAGGTGCGCTGATGTAAGCGTTCCTGTCCATCCTTCAGGGACTCCGAGCACAGCTGCGTCTCTGCAGGTGATGCTAGCTTTACACTCTTCGGCTTGTTTTACAATGAAATGAGCGCTCAGGTGTAATCATGTGATCACAGACTCTGTCAGAGCAGCTGCAGCAGCTGAAATCTGGAGTTTGGTCGTGACGTTGAAGAAAAAAAGTTCAGAAACTTTGGAAACAGGAAGTGGCACAAACGGCATTTCCTTCTGTTGCTATGGGTGACCTGGAGTGAGGCGCGTGCTCTGTGATTGGTCCGGGCTGGGCTGTGGGGCGCGTACCTTGTTGTGCAGCACTGTGGCCAGCTGGCCCTCGCTGCCTTGGAGCTCCTGGAGCAGATCTGTGAGGGAGGCGCTCGATAACGACTGGATCACTGCAGAAACCGGCTCCACCAACCAGCACAGCACCTGAACGGAGAGCAGAGGCGTTAACGCCGCACAGACACAGGTGAAAGTGATGTCACTTCCTGTGGGGGTTACCTGGTCCTGTTTGTCCTTCTTGGCTAAAGCGGGAAGGTTGCGGGCAATTGCCATGACAACAGCAGCAGCCTGCATTGAGGGCAGGAAGGGGAGGAGCCGGGAGATGAGCCGCTTGCCCTTCCTCACCGACATGATCATCACACACTGCTCGTCACTCACTCTTCACAGAGGAGGAGAAGAAAACGTTACACCGCTGAGCCGCCTGTGACGGCGCTGATTGGACAGGGTAAGGGCCGCCCCCTCCTACCTGTCGTCCCACTCTTTCTCCCGCAGCGAGCTGCAGAGCTGCTCCGTGTTGCTCTTGTGCTGCTCCAGCAGAGCCTCGCGGTCCTCCTCCGGCGCCTGGACGAAGCACTTCTCAAAGTCCTGAACCTCCAACAGCAAACTGTACATCTGCAGGGTGGAGGGGGAGGAGGAGAGAGGAGGAGGAAGGTTACATTTCTCGAAGCGTTTCCTGCCGTCTGCATGAACATCCTGTCGTGCACGGCTCTGCTCGTCCTACCTTCTCCACTGTGTAGAGGATTTGTCGCCTCTTATTCCAAACCTGCTTCTCTCGTTTCTCCTTCAAGAAAACGGAAACAAAAAGATCAACGGGAGCTGAAACCTGATAAAACAGAAAAGCAGAACCAAACAGCTGCTGTGTCACATGTTTCTATCTGCCTGCTGGGTTTGGTGGATAAAGTGGATTCAGGACAATTTGAAGCTCGTTTCACAGGGACACTGATCCACCGTAACACCGACTGCCAGCTGTGCCGTACGTCCAGCCTCGAGTGGAGCTGCTGGGCCGCAGGCTGTTAGCAGCGTCTGCTAACGGCAAAGACTCAGGTTTCTCTCAGAGCGACATACAAACACACATGTGAGGGAAACACTGATGTATTTAGTGCCATAACGTCTCATTTATTCTCATTTCCAGCCGACTCTTAATCAGAATTCTGTTTTTCTGATTCGATCACGAGGCAGCTTTCTGATGTGATCAAACCTTTCACCAAGTTTCAGAGCATTTGAAGTTGTGGAGATCCTGCAGCTGCTTCATGGTCTCACAACGTGTTTTGTTCTTGTGCGACCCGATCGTCACCTGGTCTAAAGAAACAACCCGCTCTCATCTGAGCCTCCATTTTTGTTTATAAAGCAAACTTTCCGAATAAAGTGCAGCTGAAGCAGCGTCGGCATAAAAACGTTTGCATGTAGAAAGAAATAAAAACCTCGTCGTCTGAGCGAGTCGTCACCACGGCGTCGATCATCTTGCGGGGGTTGTTGACGCTGGAGACGGTCAGTTTACCCAGAGAGCCTGCGAACTGAACTGCAGACAGACCCGCGTCAGAGCTGAGCTCGATCAGCAGCGCGACATGTGACATCACGCGGCGAAGCGCCGGTGTGGGTTACCTGGTCTGTAGGTGTGCTCCACCTTGGCCACCTGAGGAGTGATGAGCTTGGTGGTGTGCTCCTTCTTGCTGCTGTCTTGTTCTTTCTCCTGACGCTTCTCCATTTTCTCATAGTAGTTCTACACACACACACACACACACACACACACACACACACACACACACACACACACACACACACACACACACACACACCATGAACAACCATCACACTGACTCGTGTGGGGCTGCTTTAGCTGAAGCAAGTGTCGGTGAAACCCACCTGATAGTAGTAGTCATCCAGGTAAGGGTCTGTGCTCTGCAGCTGCATCATCTGGATCTTCGTCACCCACTCCTTCTCTTTCTGAGTCATCAGGTTGCTGTAGGGGTCTCTGCTGCGCCGGTCCATCCCGGGCCTGCGGTCCCTGCACAGACGCAACAAGACGATGACCGCGCGTCGAATCGACCAATGAGCAGGCTGTGTTTCTCGCGCACTTGCTTACCCTCCTCGGCTCTGCATGCGCTGGGTGAGCATGCGGCGGTGCTGTGGGTGAAGGTGAGTGGTGTTGTGCCGGAGCGGCGGCGCGTGGTTAGGAGGCCCGTGAGGTGGTGGGGGGCCCATTCGGTGACCGTGCGGAGGAGGAGGGCCTCCGAAGAAGGGCCTGAAACCTCCCCCGCCTGGCAGCAGAGGAGGAGGACCGCCGCGGGGAAATCCTGCCACCTGGACACACGGGACAGTCGAGAACCTGAGAAGCTGTGAGGGAGCGTTCGCTGACATGTCATCGATCACGCTTAACGAGGTAGCCTAACATGTAAGTAATAACAACATGTATGTAAAAACATCCATCCGCTTCTCCTTTTCAGGGTCGCCGGTGGCTCTGGAGCCTATCCCAGCTGTCATTGGACGAGAGGCGGGGTACACGCTGGACAGGTCGCCAGTCTGTCGCAGGGCCAACACACAAAGATGGACAACCATTCGCTCTCACATTCACTCCTGCAGTCACACCTGTGGGCAATTTGATCAATTAACTTATCCCCACTAACTGCATGTCTTTGAACTGTGGGAGGAAGCCGGAGGACAGAACCCTCGCAAACACGGGGAGAACATGCAAACTCCACACAGACAGACCCTGATGGTGGAATTGAACTGGCTGTGTGTAATAACATCACGTATATGTGTAATAACAACATGTATGCAAGTCTGCCAGTGTGTGTGTCTGACCTGAGAGTTGAGCAGCTGGGCGCGTTGAATCTGCGACAGAACAGGACCGACTCTGGGGGGGAACGGGCCGCGGCACAGAGGAGAGTTCTGACAACACACAAAAAAGTGACGTCAGAGTAAAACACGGTGATGAGGTCACATGACCGCGCTGTTTGTGGGGAAAACTAAAATCGGAGCAGCTGGGCCGAAGCTGTAAATATGATTCCCGCCTTTATAAACATAGACGGGTCCTTCCTGGACCTTTGTGGGTGTGACTACACACAGCAGCTCGAGCCGTCCACACAGTCACAGGTTCAAGTATTTTCATCCACAGCCCTGGTGGTGACCGCGAGGCTCCGCCTCCGCAGGTTCACCTACAGAAACCTGCTGATGTCATCAGCCCCACACAGACTGAACGCTCTTCAGTCATCCTGATTAAGCTACAATACAAAGTGCAATCATTTCATTGTGATCCCAAATCACACAGCTCCACCCGGCAGCCTCCATCAGCTCAGTGCTGAACCACCTGATCAGGTGCTGGTGGAGGTCACCACATAATCAGCTGCTAGCTCATCAACAAATACAGCAAACAGTGATATTAGCACTTTTATTGTTCCATGGTGCGTAAATGAAAACCACATGATATTAAATCCTCACCAGTATGATTCCTGTCAAAAATAAACCTGTGATGTCTTTTCTATTTGGCCTGTAAACACGCTGCAGCGCACCGTCCTGAGCGCAGGAGTCTGCTGACTAACGCAGACGGGGCAGCGGGTGGAGAGGAAACACTCACAGCAATGTTGAGGAGGGTGTTGGGAGACAGACGCTCGGGGAAAGGAGCGGGGTATCTGTGCTGGACTGGGGCTCTCACGTGGACCGCAGTGGGATGGTGGATCTACACAAACACACACAGACAGAGGGCGGGGTTAACAGAGACTGAGCCCTTACACGCAGCCGGACGCCTGCCGTTCTGCTTCGTAACCTTAAAAGCACATCTCGGCGCCACGGCAACGTTTAAATCCTGCGACAGAAACACGTGTTCACAGCAGGGAGGGACACCCAGCAGGAAGACTTCCTGTTTCTGACCTGGTGATTCAGCGCGTGGCTCATCGGCTGTTTGGGTGGAGTCCCGATTGGCACCGCCCTCACCGGAGGGGAGCCAATCACAGGGGAAGAAGAGCGTGGAGGAGGAGCCCTCTCTGACAGATCCTCATCGTTCCTGCCCTGAGGAGCTCGTTTAGGATGGCCCACCTCTTTGATTATCGACATGAGTGGATTATCCTGAAGACAGAAATATGAACAATAACTACATTAATGTATTTAGTCGTTCATTTCTTTATGTTTGATCCTAGAATTAACACCTAAACTGAACGGTTAGCTATCCAATAAGAAGAGTAAAGTTTAACCTCCATGTGTGTGAGCAATCCCGGGGTGACGCTCACGGGGCCAAAGCCCATGCTGTTCTCCCAAATACTGTGAGAGCTCATCTATGAGAGACAGATTCAAGAAACAAACATGCACATCAGGCTTAAACCGATTCTGCTGCAGTGATCAGACTAAACACAAGACAGGAAATCTTAAATCCACCTGTTCGGAGATTTTTGGTGCATGATTCAATTTAATTTTCTCAAAAACATTTTGCCACGCTGCAAAGTCTGATACGGCACATGAAGGGAAAAACACTGACCTGGCCCATGGGGGCGGTGCCTCTGCGCAGCAAGTGCTGCTGCTGTTGGTAGCTGAGCATGGACGAGGGAGGAAGGCCTGAAGCACAACAGCAGGTTTCAGTTACACAGGGCAAACACACAGCATGCTTCTGGAGCTAATGTGAACTTAAGCTGCTGAACGAACAGCAGAAACATGGAGTCATCGCCGGCCTGATCCTAGAGCGGGAATCTTTGGGAAGCTGCCCGGCAGTTTCAGAGAGCACAGCAGCCTCACACGAGGCGTTCACTTGATCTGCTTCTGTTCAGTTTTACTGTCAAACATTAATTCAATTCAATCTTATTTATATGTCACAACAAAAGTCGCCTCAAGGCGCTTTATATTGTACAGTAGATACAGAGAAAAGCCCAACAATCATATGACCCCCTGTGAGCAGCACTTTGGCGACAGTGGGAAGGAAAAACTCCCTTTTAACAGGAAGAAACCTCCGGCAGAACCAGGCTCAGGGAGGGGCGGGGCCATCTGCTGTGATTGGTGAGAGAAGGAAGACAGGATAAAGACACGCTGTGGAAGACAAATACTTTCTTGCTCCAAGTGTGTGAAAGGCTTTTCCAAATTTCGGATACCAGCGTTTCTCATGAGGCAGAAAATGACTCCTGGTTTTACCTCCCAAGTTCCCGACATGCAGAAAGCAAACAGCAGGTAGGTCTGCTCTGAGCATCGCAGCCACGAATTCAACATCAACCCTTTAGGCTCCAAAATCTGCCAGTGGGTTAAGACGCCAAGCTTTCTTACAACGACTCTTTGATGAACAACAGATCGATCAAAGAAAACAACCAAGTGCATCTTTAAAAATATGAAATTTCATCAACAGCTGCACCAAGGCCGATCAGCAAGCACTCCAGCGGGTGGTGAAAGAAGCTGGCAGAATTATTGGAACAAGTCTGCCAGAGATCAGTAATATCTTCCCCACTCGCTGTCTGAGGAGGGTGCACAGTATCCTGCGGGACCAACATCACCCTGCGCGCCACCTTTTCCACCTGCTGCCCTCAGGGAGAAGGTACAGGTCTATACAGGCCAGAACATCCAGACTGGCCAACAGCCTGTATCCACAGGCTGTGAGGCTCCTGAACTCTCTGCCCCCCTCTCACGGACAATAACCATATCCAACTTCTTAATAGCAATGAACTGGTCTGCATTGGTGCATCATATCTTTATTCTCTTCCCCCTCCTGCCCCCCCCCCCCCCCTCTTTCTTAAATAGATAACTATCATATCTGATATCATATCTCACAGTACAATAATATTGAACGGGTTGCATTGTTGTATTTTGTCATGTTTCTCAGGTCTTTGTCTGAATTTCTACGAACATTATTGCTAAGGATTGTCTTATTGCATTGGAGTCACACTGGGTTAAATATGTACACTTGGGTTTTAAGGGGTATTTATTATTTTCTTCTTTTTTTTGGGTTGTATGGAAGCCCCAAACGCAATTTCATTGTTCTTGACAATGACAATAAATAAATAAATACTAAATACTAAACTTATTCAACATTTAAATTCCCCAAAATGAAGCTGCTCACACGAACCAGCTCATATAAAAGAGACCAAATGACAGACGCTACGAATCAACTGTGACCAACAGTCATGTGACAACAGATCCACAGTCAGGGTGCGCACACACACACGCACGCACGCAATTAAAATCTTGGTGACATCTTTAAAAATAAAGCCCACTGAGCGGTCGACTCATTCTCACCTGACGCAGGGAGCCCGGGAGGCAGCTGGTGCTGGGGATGCTGGTGTGGCTGGGTGGGAGGCAGGATGGGGGAGGGCTGCGGCAGGACTCTGGGCTGGTCCAGCCCCCGCAGGGCGGAGAGGCCGGATCCTGAGGAGCCGGGGGGCAGACCGGGTCTCTCAGCTGCCCCGACTCCAGCGATGGCCGGGTCAGCGTCCAGGATCAGCCTGGCCAGAGACTCGGCCAAATCCCCCTCCCCCACTCGATCCTCCACATCTGAAGTGAGAGATTACAGACTTTAAAAGATGCCGATCTCCACTTGATGCTTCAGCGTCTGATGACATCACCTACCTGATGGCGGCAGTCTAGACGAGGAAGAGGAGAAGCTGAGGGAAGCGAGGGATGATGGTGGAGGGGGATGGACTACAGAAGAAGGGATTCGGGTGGAGGACGGGCGCTCGCTTGTGCTCAAGTCTGAGTCCCCTCCCATCCCCCCTCCTCCGAACCCCAGCCCCGCCCCTAACTCGTCCCGTTCATCGAGCTCGGCGAGGCGCTTGTGTTCCTCCTGCCAGTCGTCATCTGGAACAAACAAAGAACATCAAATCTGCGCAGCCCCAAATCACATGTGAAAGGTCAAAGGTCACCACAGACAAATATGCAAAGACACAAACCATCCGACAAAATAAAAGCAGAGACGTGAGGATGAGAATCCGTGTTCATAAACACACAGAGCGCCTTCAAACCCTCAGAGGTCGCACGTACATGTGACCTCCTCGTTTATGGGGCCTCTTGGAAAATATCAGAGTATACCGGGGCTGTAAACGAGCGGCAGCGCTGTCATCCAGAAACTGAGCTCGTGTGATCTAAAATACGGTTTCTCTGCAGTCGAGCAGCACCGCGCTCCTTATAATAAAGAACCAGGCTGACAGCAGCCACCGATTTGAGCGTCTAAATGTTCTAAAAGCTTAGTGATACAAATCTACCAATAAATTACAGATTTAGCTCCCCAGTAATATATAAAATAATTATGAGTTTCTCTCCAGTAGCAATGAAGACTCCAGTAAAACTGTGGCCTACATGTCATCCTTGGTTCAATGACTTGTTCATGGTTAAATGCTTCAGCAGCACATTCAGTCTTATCTCACTGAATGAAAGGAGGTGAGAACAGCTGGGCCTGTGTGCTAATAAAAAGCAGATGTTGTTGCAGATACTCAAAGATAATCAGGGTATAAGTCACCCTCTCAGTCATCAGCCTGTCAGAGCAGAGTCTGAGAAATGCTGCGAGCTAAGTGAAGGAGCTGACCCTGTTCCTGACGCGCTGATGCTGCTATCGTACAGCTAACTCAGTTTCATGGTTCAAACATTTCACTGCACGCTCCACAACAGCAAAGAAACTTATCAGTCATTGTGAGAACCGATGCTGCTCATTGGTTTACTCCATTTTGTTATTGTTAGACTGTGTTTGAGCAATTTGTGTGCACGACGTGTCCGACAGGCCCGAGAGCAAGAAAAAACTAGCCAGGCGTGTTTAATACGAACATCCAGGAGATCTGACAGGACAGATCCACAGTACAACCTCACCTCGTCTAGACAACAGAGTCAGACTGGAAAAAAAAGATGTTTCTTTCTTACCGATGGCCCCGGCTCCAAAAGTGTCATCATTGAATTGATCGATTTCATCTTCGTCTTCTATCAATCCATCATCTTCCTCCTCCAGCATACAGTCTTCATTCAGGGACTAAAATAAAGGAGGACAAGAGGGATGAAAAGATCTACAGATGTGAAAGACGAGGTGACCGAACAGCTGCGACTGGGACGTCAGAATAATCTGTGACTCTATAAAATAATGTCTCAACACTCAGAGCTGCAAAGCCTTCACCATGATTCTGTCTTAGTGTAGTTTGATCTTGCTTAGCTTTTATACTTTCATGCTTTTTTTAACCTTATGTTTAATTTGTATTTTGCTATGTTTTATAATATTGCTACTGTTATTGTACTATTGTAAGGTGAGCTGGAGGGTCTTAAAGGTGCCTATAAATAAAATTTATTATTATTAATATTATTATAATTTCTACAGCTGCAGATATGTTGTCATCCAAAGCCCTCTCTCCATCAGCATGAGAAAAACCCTCTTGGCCTCTAAATCGTGTGGATGGTCCTGCTCGACACACGGCTCCATCAGACATTTATAGTAAATCAGATCCACGATCTTATTCATTCTCAGAGCTCTGCAATCAAAAGCATCCTCTGGGTGTGTCCGATCTGACACACAACCAGTTCAGTGAGTCTCAGAGACAATCAATTCAAAAAGCTGACGTGTTTTACTAGTGACACATAAATATTATTGCTTAAAATATGTCCTGCTGCTGCTTCAGGGCCCTTCCTCCATGTGAGGGATGATCCTGATTCAGCTGCTGTAAAACTGATGAGACATTAAACACAAGCTGACACTGTTAAAAAGTTGATTCTGTTCATCTGGACGCAGCGTTTTGTGGGAGAAACGGTTCGTCACTCATCCAGGTGACGTCTTCAGTCTCAGCTGACTGCAGGTTTCCCCAATCGTATAAACAGGACATCTCTGTGAATGGGACTCATGGTCTTTGATCAGTGGTTGTTGATCTATGGTCATGAGAATTTGCATAATTAAGACTAAGGACCTGACCTCCCAGCCCATTGTTCCTTCAGTGGGCTGGTTTCAGTCATGATCCAAATGTATGTTTATAAGACTGAAACCTGCAGTCAGCTGAGACTGAAGAAGTCACCTGGATGAGTGACGAAACGTTTCTCCCACAAAACGCTGCGTCCAGATGAACAGAATCAACTTTTTGGAGATTTACTTTCCTGGATGATTGAGATGCATCAAGACGTTTAAAAATGTTCATCAATTTTCCGATGCTTATCCAGACGGGTTCTCAGGAGCTAAACAAAGACTCCCAGACTCCTCTCTCCACTGTAACCTCCTCCAGTCTTCTGGAGGACACCTACATCCTCCCAAAGCAGCCAAAAGACTTCATTTGTCATCATGTTCTGGGTCTGCTCAGGGTCTCCTCGTGTCCGTCCTCAGCCGGGATAAACGAGAGAGCTGTGCCAGGAAGGACATTCGGCGTAAATCTGTGCTTCCTCTTGGCAACTAATGGAGCAGCCGAAAGTAAACGGCAGCATCCATACCGCCAAATAAATCTTGTTATTGATCCGGGTGCATCGTTACTCTTTACCGCAGGAACTGAAAGAGCTTCACAAATTTCTCAGCAGAGGCTTGTTTACACTCAATATAGAAAAACGTATCAAAGATGGCCCACAGGTCTCAAAAATACATTCACAGAAACTGCAACGATTGCACCAAACAATGCAGGTGCAGCAGCCTTGCACGCTTTACTCTGAATCAAAGTAAATGATGACAATATTTCTTTATTGTTTTGCCGTCTTGTGCTACGTTTCCTGATGAAACCCTCCACTTTATCCAGGCTCAGGAACTGTGCTGGAAGTGTAGTAGCTTGGCACCGTGTGAGGGAGAAGGTTATGTTAAGTTTACTTTTTAAACGTGGTCATTCCAGGTGTCAGGAACGAGGAGTACTCGGGGCAAGCTTATTGTTTAAGGACCTGTGACAGACAGCCCACGGTGAAAATCTTCACTTGAAAATCGAATAGGATTGAAAATCAATAGGTGTGATCACGGTGGCCATGTCAACTTACAAAGGTCAGGATATAATTTTAAAATTAAGCCAGATGTCTTAAGCATAGAGAGTGATGCCCAGTCTCTTCCTCGCAGTGAGAAACACAACTTCCTTTAGCACTGGTATCAGATCAGTGGATATCTAGCAGATACCTTAAGCTGCAGTGTTGGTATCTGGATCTAAACGGAGCTGGAAAAAGCTGGATCACGCCTACCAAACACTGCGCATGTCCTCAGAGGCAGCAGTAAATTCATTCTTGTCGAGCAACTGACAGATTTGTTATACGACGGTTCATTTTATGAATAAAATGCTGACTCGCTGGAGCTTACAGCACCGTTATTATCTTGTATAAACTGGCTGATCATCAGTGTGCTGTCAGGGCCACATGGACCTGTGATGACAGTTACTTTTATTTAACCCATCCAGGTGCCAGAAAGTCTGATTCAAACCGACACTGGGCCTTGGAGTGGTCAAAGTGTGCTAAACTGAGCTGCAAAAGAAACGCCTCAGCCTGAGTTGGCATTTATAGCATGTAAGTAAATACTAGGAGTAGCATTGACAACTGGCCAAATGCTAGCAGTAGCTAGCTGAGACAATGACCCTGCTTTCACTGGGAAAAACATGAAACGCAGAAGACATTAACTCAAAACAGGAACACTACGGTACTGACAAGAGAAGCCATTAGTAGCCTTCCATTTTTAAACTACCTGCTTGGAACAATAACGTTTCTTATCACAGCACTCTGGCACCCTGCAGCTAGCAGAGGTTAGAGAGAGAGTTAGCCGCAATGCTAATGCTGACGTGATATCGCATATGACTCGCGTCGATTAAATGCTGCCCTCAGAGGCCGAATACGACACAGTCAGGGCCGCTGCGACACTCCGGACTGTCACAGCGGACGCTGGTTTACTTTACAGTACTGTAACCCACACGGGCCGAGACAGGGCTCGCCGTCCCCGGTTCAGCACCAGGAAAGCGGGCTGCCTCGCAGGCCGCACCGAGTTCAGCCGCATAAACAATAGTGAACGCCGAGCACGTACAGCGCGCGCTCTGTGGTCATCGTGAGCTCTCCGGGACTCACCGGAACTCTTCCTCGGGAAAACACACCTGATTATTTCCACAGAGCTACACTCACCTGAAATCGAAACATCTATCCGCAGGCTTTCGGGAGAAGGAGAGTGCATGGGAAGCTAGGCGGCGCGCAAATGACGCCAGCAGAGGACGTCCTCTAGGACCCACGTTACGGAACGACGTGAACGAGCGCGCATTTGACGTTCGCGCTCCGGGCTGTAGCGCGCCTCCTGAAAATGAGGAAACAGAGCGAGAAAACAACAAAAACGGTAAATAAAGAAGAAAACAGCACATCAGACTTTACAGCAGCGATTTTCTCTGCACTGCAGCTCGCCGTTTGCTTAAAGTCATTATTTAATAGCTTCATTGGACTAGACCACGATCATAAAGCTTTTTTTTAGAAATAAGGAACTGCATTATAATGGCTCAGCTCAGTGTTGTGTTGTTGGAATAAATGTTTTAATGAACTCAGTGATTTCATTTATCGAAAACAAGCCATAATACGCGAATAATGTGAACGATTACATTATTAATATTACAACTATACAGTGCTGTGCGAAAGTCCCGAGCCACCCCTTTTTCCTTTGGATTATTCCCTGCGAGACAGACTTTGTTGTAATGTTTTAAAGTGGTCCTGAGCAGCAGGTCTCCACAGTGGGCTGTTTTTGCACTTGTGCTTGTGCCTGAGCATTTTCAGAGGAATGATTTTTTTATTCTTGGCTTGTTAAGCCGCCCAACTCTGCCTCATCACAGCCAGCTCAGCAGAAAATACATTTTAAGTTGCTTCTTTAGGCACTTTGTTACCAGCAGCCTGACAGATCATTCATTCCCATTTGTTTAGTTGTTTAGTGTTAGTGTCATTTGTACTAAAAGTTCAAATACTGATTCAAATTCTTTACTCCAGTAAATACAATACAATACAATTTTATTTATATAGCACATGCCAAAGTGCTTCCCAGAATGAGTTAAGAGCAATAATAAATACAAATATAAAATACAACATAGAAATAAAATATACTAACAGGCGGGTGACATAACTAACCAATAATACACCAGGCATAGTAGGCACCAGTGAAGTCCACACACAATGCTGAAGGTTAAAACATTATAAACATTAACAGAGTGATAAAGATAAGTTCCAGTACGCTAAAACAAACACAAAAAACCAGGAGCAAGAGAGTCCAGAACCAAAACACGACAGTCCACTAGTCCATAACACAGTCAGGGGGCCGACCGTGCACACAGCAACGGCGGCGACGGGCAAACAGTTCTGGGGGCCGACCGTGCACACGGCAACGGCGGCGACGGGCAAACAGTTCTGGGGGCCGACCGTGCACACGGCAACGGCGGCGACGGGCAAACAGTTCTGGGGGCCGACCGTGCACATGGCAACGGCGGCGATGGGCAAACAGTTCTGGAGGCCGACCTCTTGGAAGGTAGTGGCGGCCACTGAGCAGGTCCGGAGGACGGCCGCGATGCCAGCAGCGGCGACGAACTCCTTCCGGAGGCCGTCCCTGAAGGCCATGATGCCATCTTAGAGGCCCGGAAAACGGCCGGCAGAGGCGAGGCGGAACGGGTCGAGCTGGCACTGACGGCGGCGTGGCAACCACAGGACCAGACGGGGCCGGACCAGACGAAGGCGGAGCTGAAGCCGGACCAGGCGCGGATGAGGACGCGGAGGCCGGACCAGGCGCAGATGAGGACGCGGAGGCCGGACCAGGCGCGAATGATGGCAGCGGGACGGCTGCGGAACCTGACGGCAGCGGGACGGCTGCGGAACCTGACGGCGGTGATGCTGCAGGAGGTGATGTGGAGATGTGCTGGCTGGGTCCTCCAGGACCCTCAGCTAACGAGGCGTGGTGCTGAGTGGGCTCCTCGGACCCTCCAGCAGAAGTGGCATGAGGCTGGACGGGCTCCTCGGGCCCTCCAGCAGACGTGGCATGAGGCTGGACGGGCTCCTCGGGCCCTCCAGCAGACGTGGCATGAGGCTGGACGGGCTCCTCGGGCCCTCCAGCAGCCGACACTTGAGGCTGGCTGGGTTCTCCTAAACCCCCAGCAGACGACACTTGAGGCTGGCCGGGCTCCTCAGGCCCTCCAGCCGATGAGGCAGGACGCTGGCTGGGTTCACCTGAACCCCCAGCTAACATGACGTGAGACTGGACGAGCTCCTCAGGTCCTCCAGCCAACGAGGCAGGACGCTGGCTGGGTTCACCTGAACCCCCAGCTAACATGACTTGAGACTGGACGGGCTCCTCAGGCCCTCCAGTGGAACCAGTCTCTGAAGCAGCAGGTACGGAGACCTCTGCCAGTGGGGACACTGGCTGGGACTGAGCAGCACTTTGGCTAGACTCAGGCAGCAACAGTGGGATACAGTCCTCAGAGGGCTGAAAGTGTTCCCCAATACACTTAGCAGAGGACTGAGGCGGACGGGTGAACTCACTTGAACTCTCAGGGGGTGCTGAGAGCCGAGGCTGTTCTGGTGAGTTCTCCGGTGAGGCTGCTGGTGCTGGCGTCTTGACCTCTAGGGGTCCAGAGTTGGCTGGTGACTGACACCTAGCCTCTGGGGAGGCCCTAGAGGGAGCCCAGGAAGGAGGGCCCGAAACACAAAAAACCAGGAGCACGAGAGTCCAGAACCAAAACACGACAGTCCACTAGTCCATAACACAGTCAGGGGGCCGACCATGCACACAGCAACGGCGGCGACGGGCAAACAGTTCTGGGGGCCGACCGTGCACACGGCAACGGCGGCGACGGGCAAACAGTTCTGGGGGCCGACCGTGCACACGGCAACGGCGGCGACGGGCAAACAGTTCTGGAGGCCGACCTCTTGGAAGGTAGTGGCGGCCACTGAGCAGGTCCGGAGGACGGCCGCGATGCCAGCGGCGACGAACTCCTTCCGGAGGCCGTCCCCGAAGGCCATGATGCCATCTTAGAGGCCCGGAAAACGGCCGGCAGAGGCGAGGCGGAACGGGTCGAGCTGGCACTGACGGCGGCGTGGCAACCACAGGACCAGACGGGGCCGGACCAGACAAAGGCGGAGCTGAAGCCGGACCAGGCGCGGATGAGGACGCAGAGGCCGGACCAGGCGCAGATGAGGACGTGGAGGCCGGACCAGGCGCAGATGAGGACGCGGAGGCCGGACCAGGCGCGAATGATGGCAGCGGGACGGCTGCGGAACCTGACGGCAGCGGGACGGCTGCGGAACCTGACGGCAGCGGGACGGCTGCGGAACCTGACGGCAGCGGGACGGCTGCGGAACCTGACGGCGGTGATGCTGCAGGAGGTGATGTGGAGATGTGCTGGCTGGGTCCTCCAGGACCACCAGCAGATGTGAGGATGTGCTGGCTGGGTCCTCCAGGACCCTCAGCTAACGAGGCGTGGTGCTGGGTGGGCTCCTCGGACCCTCCAGCAGACGTGGCATGAGGCTGGACGGGCTCCTCGGGCCCTCCAGCAGACGTGGCATGAGGCTGGACGGGCTCCTCGGGCCCTCCAGCAGACGTGGCATGAGGCTGGACGGGCTCCTCGGGCCCTCCAGCAGCCGACACTTGAGGCTGGCTGGGTTCTCCTAAACCCCCAGCAGACGACACTTGAGGCTGGCCGGGCTCCTCAGGCCCTCCAGCCGATGAGGCAGGACGCTGGCTGGGTTCACCTGAACCCCCAGCTAACATGACTTGAGACTGGACGGGTTCCTCAGGCCCTCCAGTGGAACCAGTCTCTGAAGCAGCAGGTACGGAGACCTCTGCCAGTGGGGACACTGGCTGGGACTGAGCAGCACTTTGGCTAGACTCAGGCAGCAACAGTGGGATACAGTCCTCAGAGGGCTGAAAGTGTTCCCCAATACACTTAGCAGAGGACTGAGGCGGACGGGTGAACTCACTTGAACTCTCAGGGGGTGCTGAGAGCCGAGGCTGTTCTGGTGAGTTCTCCGGTGAGGCTGCTGGTGCTGGCGTCTTGACCTCTAGGGGTCCAGAGTTGGCTGGTGACTGACACCCAGCCTCTGGGGAGGCCCTAGAGGGAGCAACTGTCTCTGAGATGGCCGGCTTAAATGAACCAGCAAAAGTTTGTGTGGAGTGTGTTCCCTGCTTGTAATGAGGCTGTGAGGATAAAGGCTGGGTAAATGAGTGGACAGGCTGCTGAACTGGTGGCAACTGAGCTACAGGTAGCGAAGTAGTAACAGGTGGTGGAGTGGCTGGCTGAACTGATAATAAGGCTGATGAATCTCTTGCCAACTGAGCTATTGACTGGGCTATGGACTGTAACATGGTGTCTACTGGGTCTGACTGTGACTGTAATGGAGGTGATGATTGAGCGGCTGACTGAGTTAGCGACTGCTGGGCAGCTAACCGAGCTACCGGCTGAGCAGCTGACTCAACGAACACAGCCCCGGTATAAACAGTCATATGAACTGGTGAAACAGACGGAGCGTCTTTTCCACTCACCACAGCCGGCAGTTCCGAAGTCCTAATCTGTGGGGCGACGCGCCAATGGCGAGATAGTCGCTTCCTCCCGGGCAAAACCTCCGGCGGGCCGGGCAAAACCTCCGGCGGGCCGGGCAAAACCTCCGGCGTCCGGCTGGGTTGGGAAGCGGTAGCGGCTGGTGGGTGTAGGTGAAGTTCGTGAAGGATGAAGTCTTGCACGAGTGGGTGTAGTGAGTCCAATAGCCAGGGATAATCCGTGAGCAGCTGTTGCAGTCTGGCTTCCAGAACGTGGAGGAATGCTTCTCCCTCATGCTCTAGCCACAGGTTGATTATTTTTGAAGCGGAGTTCGTGATGAGGTCCCGAAGCTCCGTGGGTGTGGTGAATGCCGCTGGATCCATATCTGGCTGGTCCGTACTGTCACGGCGAGTGAGGTGAGCCGTGTGGAGGAAATGAAGGAGGATCCAAATGCAGGCAGTCGTGAAGGTGTAAAGGTGGTTTATTGAACATGAAAGTAAATACAAACGGCAAATGGAGCTAGAACTAAACTATACTGGGATCAACTAAACTACAGAGCACAAACCTTAACGAGAACGACCAGAAGAGACTAACGGCGGACAGCAGGGAGAACACACGGGTGAGACATGGTAGAAACACAGATGAGGCAGGTTGGAATACACAGACGGACCAGCAACTACAATAACGGAGGACATGACTTAAATACACCCAGAGAAACACAGGGGAATTACACACAGCTGAGAATGATCAACAAGACGAGACAGAGGTAAAACTGAACACACTCACATGAGACCCAGACCTTCACAATAAAACAGGAAATGAGAACACCACACCAAGACGCAGACATGACACTGAGAGACAGACAGAATGACACATGGAACCTGAACTAAACTAAACGTGAGATACAACCGAGAACAAATCCTTAAACATGAAACTCAAATAATAAACATCATAATCATCATCATAAACACAACAAGAGAACAAGAAAACAATCCCTGATGCAAACTAAAACCAAAACATAATAACCTCAAACATAGAATAACAAAAACATGAAACTCCGCATACTGGGTCCAACGGACCCAGACCCGTGACATTTAGTCTGCCTCAGTTTATATGAACAAACATAATGTGACATGTACAGATTTAACAACACGAGGACTTCCGTGTGAGCTTTAAATGAGCGTCCTTCCTTTACCTCTAAGCTCTCCTCTTCCTCTCCTCTCCTGTCCTTCTTTCTTATCTTTCTCCATCTCTGAGTGATGTTAGCTCTCTTTCTTCTCTCTCCCTGTGAAATAAGCAGCTGGAGCTTTAGCTGCAACACACCGTGAGACAAACAGTTTGTGTGTTTGCTGATGTTTGTTGAGCTCATAGAAAGGCTGCATTTTAATTTTTTTTAATTGTTGGAATTAGGGATGGGTACCGGTGTCCGGTGCCATGATGGCACCGGTTCTGACATAAACGGTAGTAACCAGACCGAAAAGCAGCGCACATTTCGGTTCTTTATTTCGGTGCTTTTTTTTCCTGAGCTGTGATACACTTCTAGCCAATCATTTTACGTTTCCGAGGATAGTAGGCGGGTCCAGGTACGTACGTTCTGTTAGAGCAGAGCTACAGATTAAAAATGTCCAAGGTGAAGCGGTCAAAGTCTGGCTGTACTTCACAGCAAAATATGCAAACTCAGCAGCAACAAGTGCTTTAAGCTGATACTGTGATACTGTCAAAGGAGGTAACACCAAGAATCCGATGAAACACCTGGCGACGCATAGCGTTTTTTTTAAAAGCCCAGAAATGCGCCGTATTTGATAGCTTGCTGCGAGACCTCACACTGTGCACGTTGGGTGGGTTGCCAGTTATCGGACCCGGAGCAACATCCCCCAAAAACCCGAAGAGGAGAGCCCTGGCCCCTAGCCCTGCCAGTGCAGCAGAAATGATGAGGATGATGATGCAGCAGCAGCTGTTCTTCTCTGCGTGAGTAGCTTCATGTTGTTCGTGTGTAATTTACGTTGAGTAGGCTAACCACGTTATTACATTAATGCATGTAAGGTGAACTAGCAAACATCATCATAGCTACATGTCTTCTTGTTTGATGGCAGATGCTCCCTTCACCCTGGCCAAAAAGGCTAAAATGCCCAAAGAAAAAGTGGAAAACAGCTGAACATGAGAGGTTTTTGGACAAAGTTTGTGTTCTCCATTCTTTAAGCACCGGTTTGAGCACCGGCACCGTTTCAAAAGTACCGATTTGGCACCGGTATCGGATAAAACCTAAACGATACCCATCCCTAGTTGGAATTATGAGAATAGAATCGTACAATCAGAGTTTGATCCTTCATGCAATAACACCTCCAGTCTCATTAGAGTTGTACAAACTCTGTTTTAGCTTTATGTATAATAATAATCATCCATTTATGTGCACTTTGCAGTAAATTGTCTATTTTAAATAATTAACTAATATATAATAATATTATATTACATTATTATTAATAGTATGATATTATTAAAATATAATATAATAAAATATTTCTATTTTCTCAGCAAAATATAAAGAAATGAGTGACTCATGACTTTTGCACAGTACTGTATCTGCAGTTTTACACGTGAAAAAGTAAAATTGTAAATGTGCAAAAATGAGATGCTGTTGTGTGTGTGTTTTATCCCACAGTAGAGCTGTAATATTGCCACATACTTACTGAAATCTTTTACTGAAATGCATTTTTTATCTCTAACTCTGATTATTTTGTTATTTCTTTAGTTATAACTGTGCGAGCGGCTCTCTACATAATAACAGCTGCGCACTGGCTCAGCACTGATGCACACATGGAATTTAAACAATACATCAAAGTGCAGTTTTTGCATTTTTACCAGAAACAGCGCAGTGCCTCCTCACAGTGAAAGCAGAGCTCCTGAATACTTGCATGTGTGTGAGTGTGTTGCGTGCTGAGCTCCACCATGGTTCAGTGGCAGCTCTGCACTCCGGAGAACCTGATGTATTCAGGGTTTGGCCGTCCTTTTCCACGACACGGCCTCCAGCTGCTCTTTTGGTTTTCCAACCAGTGTGTGACCTGCGAGGTCGTCCAGCTGGTGGTCACCATGAAGGTAAGATCAGGTCTGTGTGTGTCTGTGTGTGTGTGTGTGAATCAGACTAACACCTGATGTGTTTCCACAGCTGGTGTCGGACTGTCAGCCGGAGAACGGGAACTTCGGCTTCCACCTGTTTGGAAACATGGAGGAGCTCCTTCCTGTTCTGAGCAGGCCCAGGAAGAGCAGGAGTAAGGTGTGCCATGTTTGTTTGGTAGTTTCACAGGTAGAGATCAGTCTGCTTCCTGTTAGGGGAACCGCCCAGCTGGTTATGGTTCAGTAAAAACACTTCAGTTTGAGGTTTCAAGCTCTCAGCTGGAATCTGAATGGGCAAACATGTCATTATAAGTGAAATGAGAAGAAGGGGAAAGGCGGGAGCGTGCAGGTGGGAGTAGGACTCAGACTGTAGGGGCAAAGTGCTGTTTTATTCCTCCTGTGACAGCCTCTGCCCTCCATCTTTACTCTCTTTCCAGGTTACGTACTTTGAGGTTGGCAACCTGAGCACAGAAACTTATCCTGCTTCTGCAAACCTGCCGGCGTACGTGAGGGAAAATTATCGGTCGGGTGTCAGAAGCAACAACTCCAACATCGATCGCATCATCATTGGTTACCGGGTGAGGACCCGGGTGGTGGAGACGGTGTACATCACTGAGCACGACCCAGCCGCCTTTGGGAGGTTCAGATTCGACAGGACTTTTGAAATCAGCTGTGAACTGATCCAGGCCCTGCAGAACCCCCAGCTGGACCTCACCAGCTTCCTCATCCAGATGGGCTACTACGTAAATGTGCTCCAGGGCATAGGAGAGACCCCCTACTCGGATCCATCAGCTCAGCAAACCTGCAGCGTGGTGCAGTACTACAGCGGATCCACACAGCAGCCCAGCAGCTACGAGCAGCACGTGCACTACAGCTACAACACATCAGCACAGAGCGGGCCTGCAGCTAACTACAGGAAACTACCGGCGTACAGTTACTGGAAGCTGCCTCGTGAAGGTAAACCTGCAGTCAGGGTTCAGTTTAGCTTCACATGTAAAAGTTTTTAATGGCAGAAAATGTGGAATATGTCTGACTGGCTTCTTTGGTCAGGTCGCCCGAGTTCAAGCTGAGATGTGCGCTTCGTTTGAGGTTTTATTTCCCCAGATTTGCATTGTTTTTATGATTTGTCGTTTTGGTTTTCTTTCACAAGAAGCACTCGAGTTGGAAGCAACTGGACGTCTTATCCAGATGTGCAGAAGTCTCAGTGATGAGGTGAAACATCTAAAAAAAGACGTCCAGTCGTTTTCCACTTAACTGCTTCAGATGATCATGAGCTGTAGCAGCAACTGCACCTGTTAAAAGGCCAGGACTTTATGATGTAATGTGACCTTTAACCTCTGCTATTTATTTAAAATCAAACCATGTGTGTCATGTTTCCCTACAGACAATGAGCTGGTGTCATATCTGTGCTTTTACTTTAGCTTTTTATATCACCTGTAGGGTCTGCTGAAGAATTGGCTCCTGTAAAAGTTCTGGACATGAACCTAGAAATGAAGCTCCCATATTTAGACGTGATTGTTCAGAGCTGCTACACCGCGAGCCAGATTCCATTTTAAAGACTTTCTGAATTTCTGTCTTCAGCTTTCAGTGGAAAACCAAAGAAGCGGGATGGCGGCGAGGACTTTGGCTTCCTGAAGCTTCTTCTCGGCGCTGGAGCGCTCTACTTAGCAGCCAAGTGTCTGTTCTGGTTACTCGGCAGCTGGTGGAGCGAAGACGTGGACGGAGACGTGGCGCTGAAGCCACAGTGGACTCCGACGTTTTGGCGCCGCGCTCCCAGCGATCGGCACACGCACGTCATGCTGGATTACGTCTTCTAAAACTCACACGTGGTATCAAATGTCACACAAAGCTGTGGACTTTCTGGACTCCAGCCTGTGCACTGTGCTGTTTTCCACACTGGGGGAAAAATGATCATTTTAAACGATTTTAAGGTGTTTTTGCTTTATGTTTGACACAGACTGGACCAAAATCACATTACGCATTCATCCATGCATCCAGCTGAATCTGTAAACACTGAAGTGCTGATCTCTGAAATCTTACATTTTAAAAATCAGTGCAGTATTCATGTGATGGTTCCTGTTCCAGGACGCAGCTTTAGCTCCAGATGACTCAGTTTCCACTTCCACAAAGTCAGCTCTGATTATTTTCATTAGTGGAGAAAGAAAGCCATCACCAATCGAGCTCCGATACCACCATTCACCGCGGCAACGGAAAAATAAAGAGCAGGGCAGCGATTTTAATCCAGAAGACGAAGCAATATGAGCGTGTGTCAGGACGGGCGCATCAGAGATCACACACTCGCAGTGAGACTGGTTTTGGTCGTTTTTAGTGGAAAATAAACTCAAACTTTGAATCAAATATTGTTTGACATAATTTAAAAACTAGAGCTCAAAATTTCAGCATGAAATGTAATCAGATTACAGACTGTCTGTAGGTTCTTTTAGTCGTGTTTGAGACTAAATATTCACATTGGGTCTTGGGAATGAGGCGTGGGCTGGGAAGGCCACAGATTTGTCTCCACAGGTTCGACTCCCGAGGCTGGAAGCAGAGAACAGTGAGTTCAACAAACAGCTTGACCCCAGCAACAAGGTGACACCACAGCACCAGAGGCCAGCGCACACACTAACACAGGTGAGTTCACTGCCCACTGCCTCCAGGTGCGAGGACTCGTAGAGCACGAGTGTTGAACATTTAGATTCTGTCGATCGTGTCGGAGAATGGCCGACACAAATGGAGATGCTTTGAAACCAGTAACTCCAGTAAAGTAACTCCAGTAAAGTAACTCCAGTAAAGTCCAAGAATGAAGCAGAGAGCCGGAAATGAGCAGAACTTTAAGGCAGGTCGCACAAACATGGATAAAAGTGCGTTAGCTGTTTGACACAGACATACGGAGGGCCAGGAGTGACTAAATGAAGTAATGTAATACACCATTAAATAATTGATGAAATGTTTAATTAATTAATGAAACATATTTTGAGAAGTAATTAAATGACCATTAATTTATTTATTTCAAATTTTAATTAATTATTGACACAATTCATTAATTCATTTTGTCACTCCTGGTGCTCCGTATCTCTGTACCTCTTTTTACTGGTCGCCCAACTTTCAGCAGACCATATTAGGTCGAGTAAACCTCGAGGTATTTCTCTGCTGGACAGAAATCTAATCATCGCTCTTTTTTTCTGAAGAACGAAAACCAAATCTCTGCCGCTTTGGATTCAGTAAAATTGTTCCCTGGACCTGAGATCTGAATATTAACAGGTGTGAACGTATGGCTACGACATCCTTAAATCTGGAAGCTATCATTCAGAAAACCCAACGCAGACTAAACAGTGTCTCCTGAGAGATCTCTGAGGAAGAGGAGGAAGAGTTCTGATCGCCAAAGCGTCGCTCCGTGTAGAGAAAAATCCTTCAAACAACATCGACAAGGTGCTCTGTAACTTTGTGTGGAGAAATGCGACTCAGTATTTAAGGAAACCTGTTCTTAGCACTTTAAACAATACATCTAAGATTAATTGGCTAAAATATTGACAAAAATATCCCAACTGCACCTGGAATGTTTTTCTCCTCCATGTGATCTCTAAACTAGGCGCTTTAAACTTTTTTGGCATTAATCAAATCCCAATTAAAATTTCTGCTTTTCATTGCCGAACCTTTTTGTCACGGACTCTCATGGACACAGACACAAATCCCTCTTTATGGAATACCGGTTTCTTAATATCCCGCCTGGGGATTATGCTCAAGTTTGTGCTGTTCTAGTCACGTCCCAATCCAAACCCTCAGCAGTTGTCTTTATTATCACCATCAGAAAAGGCTGCAGGCAAAATATGCTTCTCTAACAATCTAACCAAGCAATACACACTCAAGTATAGAGTGGGACGAAATGTCTGGATCAAAGGTGCAAACTGTAAAAATAACAATGAAACAATTCAAATATACAACAGTGCCGAACTTGAACAGAAATAGAAAAGAATGAGAAAAAATAAACACAAACGTGCACAGACAGAGTCACACACAGATTTCCAGAAATAACAATAAATCAATCAGAGTCTTATTTCAACGGGAAACTGTAGCGACTCCTCATATCATCTCATACTGGGGAAAGTTCGTAGACAACACAAACTGGACAAAGGTCTGGCTCTTCCCAACTGATATTTGATCACGTTAAAGAAATTTCCTTTACATTAATTCGGTTAAAATCTAAATCCAGAAAGGCTTCAAAGAGAACGTTGATGTCAGCGGCAGCTTTTGTTCTGATCACACTGAAACATCTGTCCATCTGTTATTAGACTCAATTGGCTTCTGTCAAAATGTAAAAGAACCCACCCACCACTTTAATCACACTCTAGATCTTGTTTTAACATATGCATAGAACCTGAACATTTAACAGTGTTTCCTGAAAACCCTCTCCTGTCTGATCATTTCCTGAGAACATTTACATTTACAATAATTGATTACACAGCGGTGGAGAGTAGACTTTATCACAGTAGATGTCTTTCTGAAAGCGCTGTAACTAAGTTTAAGAATATAATCCACCCACTGTTATCATCTTCAATGCCCTGTACCAACACAGAGCAGAGCAGCTATCTGAACGCTACCCCAACAGAGGTCGATTATCTTGTTAATAATTTCACCTCCTCACTACGTACGACTCTGGATACTGTAGCTCCAGTGAAAACTAAGGTCTCTAATCAGAAGTACCTGACTCCGTGGTATAATTCTCAAACACGTAGCCTAAAGCAGATGACTCGTAAGCTGGAGAGGAAATGGCGTGTCACAAATTTAGAGGATCATCATTTAGCCTGGAGAAATAGTTTGTTGCTTTATAAGAAAGCCCTCTGCAAAGCCAGAATATCTTACTATTCATCACTGATTGAAGAAAATAAGAACAACCCCAGGTTTCTCTTCAGCTCTGTAGCCAGGCTGACAAACAGTCAGAGCTCTGTTGAGCCAACCATCCCTTTAACGTTAACTAGTAATGACTTCATGAACTTCTTCACAAATAAAATTTTAATCATTAGAGAAGAAATGACCAATAATCATCCCACAGATGTAATATCATCTGAAAAGTCACCTGCAACGCCAAAATCTGGCATTGCACCTGCAGAGAATCCAGGAAAATCCTCTGCAGGTGTTTCCTCTAAAATGTCAGAGAATGGTTCTGTGTCAGTGCCATCTTCCAAGGTTGAGAAATTGTCTGATGACCTCGCCTTCTTCCTCTTCGCGAGCGTTCTTATAAAATCTAAATCTGAGACCAAACAGTCTGTGTCTCTGTCAGCAGAACTAGACGTGGCCATCAACCGTCTGAGAGACCTGATCAAGCCTGAACTCAGCAGCACAGAGTCCACCACGAGTCTCATCAATGACCAGAAACAGTTCATGAAGAAAATAGCCAAATCCCTCATCAGGGAGTTTGGCTCCCCAGAACGGGTCTTACATGCTGCGATGGAAAGTAATTCATCTTTTGATGAGGCTGTGATAAGGCATCTAAAAATCAGCCTGGGAGTCATCCCCAGTCCTCCAAAGAAATCCAAAATTTCCAGGTTCTTTTCAGCGGTGGGAAAAGCTCTGCGAAAGCCCCTTAGGTGGTGCATCAAAGCCAAGCTTAGGTGGGGAGGGGGAAGTAACAAAAGTGACCGGGTCAGAAAAAGGAGTCAAGGAGGCGAAACAATAAAATAAAACAATTTTATTGAAGAAGTTCAACTAAAAGAGACGGACAAGCCGCTATCACCATAAAGGAAACACAAACAAAAGTCAGGCGTAGGTCAAATAAAGCAAAAAGTCAAAATGAAAACGCAGCTCACTAGCTGTACCCACACAAAATGGCACTCTGGCCCAGAGCTCACCCTGCTCTGGGCTTAAATACCCTTAATTGCTGATGGGAGTCAGCTGCGCCGGAGGGAAAGGTGGCATCTCAGGCAGGAGGTAGTGGGACACGCCCACACAGGCACCCTCAGGAGAGAGAGAGAGGCTAGGGCCGTAACACATTTATTAAAGTCGGTGTAACTGCACTGGTCATGGATCGACTTTTTGTTGATGACTTACTTGGCATTTGTGTATCAGTGAAGATGATATTAGCCAAAGCTTTCACTGGAAGTCAGCTGCTGGTGTCCAGCGTTAGACATGTTCTCACTGTGTGCGTGCGCAGTGTGCTACTTTGAACAGGTAAAGGAAACCAGCATTAATGAAATACTAGTCAGATGTTCTACAAGTTTACACAACGAGACATTGAGACCTGAATTCAAACTAAAAGCCAGCTTTGAGTAATGAAGCTTGGAGATGAACAAACACTGTTTAATCCATAAGAACAACTAATGACAAACAACATTTCACAGCTTCTACTGAGGGAGGCGCTACATAATCAGCCAACTGGATACTAAGAACCTGTGAGACAGGCCACAGCATGTGAGACTGGGCAGAGCTCGCTCTGATGTGATGATGTGCAGTACAGGAGGATCTGTTAGATCACAGGAAAGAGAAACGTTTCAGCAGTTACAGGAGCTCCATAAGATCAAGAGTTTGAATATACAGAGAACACAGCCGGGGTCACTTTGTTGGGATGATGATAAGATAAGATAAGATAAGATAACTCTTTATTGTCATTGCACAGTCATACATAGTACAGTAGTACAATGAAATTGGAAAAACTGTCCTACGTCGGCACTACATATAACACAACACGACACGATATGACACATCACAACGTAACAAACAACACAACACAGTATATTAACTTAGTATAAAAAAGAAGAATAAGTGTATGTGTATTGCACACTGTTATTATTGCACATTAATTATTATTGCACCTTGTTATAAATATAAATATTATTGTTATCGTTTTAAACATTGTTACCTCCCCCTAAAAAGTCCAGGGAGGTATCCAGTCAGGTCAGCTATTTACATTGATCAGGGCTATTGCCCTGTTGTAAAAGCTGTCCTTGAGTCTATTTGTTCGGGACCTCAGCAGCCTGAACCTCCTGCCAGACGGCAGCAGCTTAAACACCCGGTGTCCTGGGTGTGTGCAGTCCCGTAGGATGCTGCGTGCCCTCTTGAGACAGCGAGTGCTGTACAGGTCCTTCAGGGAGGGAAGAGGATGTCCAATGATTTTTTGGGCCATGTTGATGACCCTCTGGAGTGCCTTTCTGTGTGCTGTGGTGCAGCTGGAGAACCACACACCGATGCAATGATGATGATGATGATGCAGGAGGGGTTTGTACTGCTGCCTAGTAAGAAAATGATTAGCTCGTCCCTGTGTTCATCTCTAAAAATGAACCTGGAAGCAGCTTTGAAGTCGGTGAAGTTTTGTACTGCACTCAGTCTGTGAGAAAGAAACTTGTGATTTTATTGTACTTTTGTGAAATCCTGAGCTGATATTTTTCTGTATGTTGATGTTTTTGTCATTTTAGTCCCCGCCCATTCCAGAGAAACAGGCCTAGAAAACTCAGTTTTTAAGATAACTGTGGGAAATCATTTCACCCAGCAGCACTGATCCTGCTCAGCTCCATCCGTGACACAGCAGCTAAATACTGATAGCTGATAATACGCAGACTGGCATTAAAGGAGACACCACACAATAAACCTTTGTTAGCGCATTGAAAACTCATTATTATGACCTCAGGGTGCAGGAAGAGAGAGCAGGAGCGTTTCAGTAGGCTGGCAGGGCTGAAGACAAAACAGAACATGAGTCAAAGGATGAAGTCACTGAGGACAACAAGACTGGCACAGAGATCTGAGGACGAGTGGGAACCAAAGCCAGTGAATAATGGAAGTGTTGACGAGACCAGGTGTGTCGTTGCTAAAGGGCACATGTGGAAGGAACAAAGAGGCTGACAGGAAGGAGGCAGATGGGACATAACAAAGCGCCTCAACCAAGAAAGACCCCACAGACAGTGAGTTATTAACATCTGGCTTCTGTTTTTAATGAACATGCCCACTCGTCTTACTGATCTCAGTCAATGAAGCTCTGTGATGTTTTATTTTTTAAATATTTTTACATTAAATTCACTAAATCATAACAACAGTTTATTATGAAGTAAATGTAAAGAGAGAGCACATCAATGCAATGACCACACAGCACCACCAGGGGGCAGAAGCGTCTCACTGGTGACAAGATTTACACCAAAACAATGAATAAAAGCAAAGAAAAGACTGTTTAACAGATTTTATGTGAGCACGTTTTAGTAAGAGATGCACAGGAACATGATTCAAAAGGCTGTGGGTTTGAATCCCAGTACAAGAAAACAATGACTAGAATAAAATGTGCTGACGTTTGTTTAGATGGTAGGGTGCAGCTGTAGACCAGAGGAAAGGAAAGAATCTGGGTGTGTGTTTGTGTTTTAGGTTGGTTTAGCTGTTTGCCTGGGTGTGTGTAATTGTGGAGAGAGAGGAATTTATTGTCAGGGGGGGTCTGCCTGTCATAGAAGGAAAGAGGAAGCCACAGCTGGGGGTGGACAGATGTGCACAGAATAGAGTAAAAGTAGATGCAAGTCATGAGGATACAATGTTTCAGTAAGATGTTGGTTACATGAATGTTTTTTTTCATTACTGATCATGTGCCCAGCATCCACACTGCACATGCTTATGCAACACACACACACACACACACACACACACACACACACACACACACACACACACACACACACACACACACACACACACTCAAGTATGAGCACAGACTGGTACCATACAGACACCCCCACACAGGGGCGGTCCTAGCCTGTTTGGTGGGTTTAAATGTTTTTGCAGATGCCGTGACTCCGCCCCCAGCACGATGTCGCCTTGGGCATCCGCCCATGTTGCCCTTATCAAAAACCGCTACACACACACACACACACACACACACACACACACACACACCACTCTGGCCATGAGTTGCTGTTGTTGCCATATAAGGGAACCCCCACGGTTTTATAGCATGTTTTAAAGCTCAGGCGGGCCCTCCCCCGAAGGGTGAGGCTGAATGTGTATCTGTGTAGGACTGAGGGAGGGGCTGCCCCTCAGATCTGCTGGTTACAATTGCAGGATCTCCCTCTGCGCAGAGGTTCGGTTAAATAAAAGCATTACAAGTGTTTGTAAGTCAGAGTTTCTTTTCAACTGCGTGACAAACAGATGTAAATGGCCTGCATTTGTATAGCGCCTTAAGGACCCCAAAGCACTTTACACTACATTCAGTCATTCACACACTGGCAATAGCCAGCTACATTGTAGCCACAGGGGCGCACTGACAGAGGTGAGGCTGCCGGACACTGGCGCCACCGGGCCCTCTGACCACCACCAGTAGGCAAACACGGGGTTAGTATCTTGCCCAAGGATATTTGGCATGCAGTCAGGAGGCAGCCTGGGATCGAACCACCGACCTTCTGATTAGTGGCTGACCTGCTCTGCCACCTGAGCTACAGCCACCCCAAATGTGATTCATAACAGTTGGAATGTGAGTGTGCAGGTCTGTGAAGCCCCCTCCACACCATAATGAGGGTCTGTGGGTCTGTGGGTGGGTTGCAGAGGGAATTGTGTATGGTGTGGTACATTCTTGAAAGTTAATAACCCTGCAAGAGACAAAGAAAGAGCCGGGGAGGTGGAGGCCTGGTGCTTATTCTGGCCGCCTCGCTGTGTTTCTCTCTCTATGAAGCTGTCGCACAAAGTGTTTCTCTCCTGTTTCTTATTGAATATTCAAAGGCTGATTATTACTTTGTTTACTGTTTACATTCTCACCTTCCTGTTTTCTTTCACTTCTATTATAACTGTTATTTTGGTGGTTACTTGTCTCCATCTTCTCTGATTGCCTTGCTGTATATTTGTAGCGCTGTCACGTGTGCTCCCTGTAAACACACATTTCACAGTGTTTAACCTGCACAAACGTCGCTGCCTCTCATATCTTTGGTTTGTAAACTGTGACATTAATCTGGAGGAAATGTTCTCTGACCTTCATGTTTTCACTCAGACTCAGTTTTACACTTTTTTATACGTGATTCCAAAAACCAAACATACGTCACTGAGACAGATCAGCTATTAGAGTCACAAATAGTAACACATGAACAGTTACAGCCCGACCTTCACATAATCTTTAACTGACTCTCACATCTGAAGCCAGACATCACGTCTGCATGTGTGCTGAAATGGTGAAAAACATTAGAACAAAGAAAATTGTTCAAAACATTCCCCATGAACCGGGAGAGCCTGTGCATCACATCCTGTCCTCGTCGGTGATCATATCCCATCGACTGTGCCTCCTGCCATCAGCTCATGACCTGTAACACTGACGGCGGCTGAGAGGAGTTTGGATTTAATAAAGTAGCTGAAAACAAACTCCACACTTCCTGTTCTCAGTTTTCCAGGTGAAACATGATCTGACAGGACAGGTAAAGTCTGCAGAGCAGCATGTTAGAATATCCAGTAGAAATAAGGACATTTACAGCCTGATATCTGCAGCCTTACAGAATAAACTCGGCCTCTCCCTGTCTGTGCTCAGCTGTTCATAAATAATTCAGAGTTGTTGTTTCTGTGCATTCCTCATTAGTGTGTCACTCGTGATCCGATCACACCCACAGCAACTCACGCTTCACCCAGTGATTCCTCCCCTGGATATCAGCTGTTTGAAGACTTTAAGGGGAAAGTCGCTGTCCCCCCTCCAGCGGGATGTAGAGGACGAGACCAGAACCATGTGCACTGCTACCTAACCAGCGTCAAAATGCTCGAACCTAATTTACAAGTCATTTGGTGTCTGGTAAACAAGCTCACTTCCTGTTTTACTGACCTCTGAGGTTAAGAGTCCACCACAAAAATGTTCTTTTAGTTTCCAGCAGCACTCAGTGTCTGTAGCAGCGTTATCAGTAATACCAACTTCACCATAACAGTCTGATAAGTTCAGTCTTTATTGGCATGCAAATATAAATAACTTCATTGTTAAAAATGACAGATTAATGTGCCTTTAGTTACATGTTAATTACACGTTTGCAGAATATCACAGAATATGTGGGCAGAAGAAAAAACATTAGCTGTCACACACTACTAAAGTAACAGTGACATCACACAGGGACGGGTGTGTTATGGATTAGGACTTTATAAACTAATAAATGTTGTTGAACATCAGTGATCACGTTTAGCTCCACAGGACAGAAACCAAAGCTTAAAACGTATAAAACCAGCAAATATTAATTAATTAATAATGATAATAATGATAATGATGCTGAACTGATATTAAGGGGAAGATTTGACCAATAAGAAGTAGATAAATAATAAACAGAACAGACTCCAGGTCAGATCCTTGGGTGTGAGTTCAGAGAATGAACTGGGTGTGGACATTTACCGAGGCTGTTGCTGTGAGGAGGTGGAAACCACATGTTATTGTTCATGAAGGTTATTGGCAGAGAGGTGAGCATGAACATCAGAAGCCACCGTTTCCACCAGGATTTCAAACAAACTGGACGCAGGACAAAAGCTGCTGAATCCCTGGATTGTGCACGAGTGCAGTTACTATAGCTGAGAGACCAACAGATACCAGAGGTGAGGTGTAAGCTTCTTTAACTGAGTCAGCAGAAAAGAGGGTCTGATTGACAGATGGACGGATCTCTGATTAAGATCAGACATTTCAGTATTCAGCAGTATTACAGTCAGCTGGCGAGGACATATGAGGTGCAGAGAGTTGGCTGTTGAGAAGACGGCTGCAGAGCTGCTTGGACCCGACCTGGTTGGACCGGTTGCTGCTGAGTGTCCTTGTAATGTTGAATATGGTTATTACCAGTCTTGGGAAGTAATGGAGTACATGTACCGCCGTTACATATTTAAAATACAAAATATGAGTAACTGTATTCAGTTACAGTTACCGTTTAAAAAGGTGGTACTTAGAATACAGTAACTTTGTCAAAATAAACGGATTACACGGCGGTATTTTCCTGTTTCATATGTTCGGCTGTCCCCTCTCTATTTTCTGTAAGTCCACGCCGGTGGAAACCCAAACAAAACACGCGAGGCTCTAATGCCGTGTCTGAACGTCACGGCTCATGTCACCTCTACTTGCAGCCGCATAATGACGCGAAGGAATATTTAAAAAAATTATTATTCAAAAAAAGATTTAATATGAAGGCAATAGGCAGAGTGTTACAGGCATCGCATGTATGAAGCATGTAAATATAATAATAACCACTGCAGCCAAACAGAGCCGACGAGCCCAGCTGTGAGTAAGCTGTTAAGACTCGACTGTACACTGTGTTCCTGTTTCCTCTGAAACAATAAGTTCTGTTGCAGCAGCCTTTCAACGCCTCTCTCTGTCTCTGCTAGCAAAGTGACCCAGACAACAAAGCAAAGCTAGTTTTCAGCTACGAGCCGACATGAACCCGACGTATCAGCCAGAGGTCCCTTTACTACGGTTCAGAGCCGCGGACCTGTTTTATATACGCGAGGAATAGTTTTCTACACGAGATCACAGCAAAAAGTGCAGCCTTACCTAATGTCCACCTACTGTTACTCATTTATATTAAGATTCAAACATCTAGCTGGTGTTGGTGTGGAGAGTAACCTTCAGTAATAGTAATAAATCACATTCATGTAGTTGTAAAAAGGATGATAATATATTAAGTAATCCAAAGTATTCAGAATACGTTACTCTCATTGAGTAATGTAATGGATTACATTACAAAATACATTTTGGGGCATGTAATCTGTAATCTGTAGTGGAATTCATGTTAAAAGTAACCTTCCCAACACTGATCATTACACAAAAAAGTCTTTTTGTAACAGAGGTTCCAGGTGATGTTGGTCCACACTGCTGCTGAGAACCAGAGGACGGCTCTGGACCAATGGGAGCATCCGGGTTAGAGGGAGTATCACCTGACAAGCAACAGGTAACACTAGTCTGCAGGCAGAAGGAAGGACCCACATGCTGAGCAATGGAAAGGTTTGAACAGGTTTATTTACAAAATGAGGTTATGATATTTCCAAGGAAACACACAGACACAGAAAACCAAGAGTGGGAGAACAAGACAGAAAACATGAAGGATGAAATGTTTTTTGGAACCAGTCTGAACATAAATCACCAAAAGTATCAGCCAACAGTCCGGGTGAGATGCCACCACCAGCCTGCACAGTCTGGGCTGAACAAGGAAGATCATTTTAACACTGGATGGAGAAAACAAGACTGACTCGCTGCACGTCTTGTGGTACAAAATTGTGTAACTCAAAAGTGGAACTCGGTTGATCTCTTTCACACAAAGCCGATGTTTGGACATCGTGGCTGCTTCGCTGCATTCAGTCGACAGCTTTAACTATGAAACCAGTTCAGCTGTACCTGAGCTGAGTGTGTTAGTTGTTTTTAAATCATTGACTCATTTCCCAAATTCCTTCATGCACAGACTTTTTATTAGCTGCAGGAAGTGAAAACAAGCTTTGCTGTGAATTCAACTGAAATGTGAGACTCAATAACAGAAATCTAACAGGCTGACACAGAGGCACATGCAGTTCGTAAAATAAATGAAATAATGTAAATAAAACGAAAGCAACTAATTCAGTCAAAAAAACAATAACCTGAAAATTTTCTTTCTGGAAACTCTCGGTTGGGAATTTCTCGTGTGGTCTCAGGTATTTTCAGCATGGTTGTCCGTGATCATGCGATGGGCCTCCAGCTTATCGTATACTGTGGTCAGGTTGGTGTGGCAGATCGTTGTTGAGGACTCTGGTATATTTTCCCCCTGGAGAGGAGAAAGTAGAGGCATCAGATAACAGAGTAAAGTGGAAGAGATGAAATAGATACTGCTGTTCCTGTAACAGGGCGTTCCTGTTATCAGAGTCCATCCTGCTGATGTAAACAGGGCTACTGAGCATGACTCGATAAATGGCAGGAAATGAGCTTCAAGGTTATCGTTTTATTTTCCTTGGAAAAAGAAGGATTTCTGCAAAATGTTCATGTCAGGCGAACAACGCAGACGCTACACCAGCCGAACACACACACACACACACACACACACACACACACACACACACACACACACTCAGGGATTGAACCACCAGCCTTCTGATTGGCAGATGACCTGTGCACACCTGAGCCTTTGTGTGCTGCAGGTGCTATTTGCATTGAGTTTCCAGGAACTGGTGAGAACAAACACAGCATGTTTGCTAACAGACACATGATGACATCTGCCCTGGAGACAGAGCTGCTAATGATAGAGTTTCTCAGTGAAACATCACCAACCTGTCTGTTGTTGCTTATTTGTATTTCACTATATTGGACCTCTTCCTGTGTGCCTGCGGAGCCTGCAAAACATACAAAGCTGAAGTTAAATTTAAACTGACACACTTTAAAAGCACAAACTGACAAGAAAAAGTGAAACAAAAAAGTGAAAGAACAGAAAATAATCAGGTCATGGACGCATGGAGGCAATAAAATGCTTCTGATGATTTACGATCCAGAGGAGACAAAAGAGGAAGCAGGAATAAACTGTCAAAAATCGCACGAGAAAACCCCTAAAAAACCGAACCGTAGCAAAGCTGGAAACCAGGGCAGCAAAGATTTGCTGGAAAATGGGGAAAACTGTGGGAAGTCCATCCTGTTACAAAGTAAACCACACCAGACACACCTCTGCTGGGTTTTCTGACCATCAGAGCTCTCTTTACAATCCTGTGGCGTCTTTAGTTTAGAAATCTCTATGAGAGGACAGCTGCTGCTGCCTGGAGCTATAGATTTGAACTGAATGCTAGAAAATGAAAGTACATGGAACCAATAACACACAAAGACTCTGTGAGGTTTGTACCAGTCAGCACAAACTGCTAAATACAACTTTCTTGATAAAAACTGAAGTTGAACGAGCAGAGAAAGGTGTTCATGTGTATATAAAACGAGTCTCAGTGAAACCAGAAGGAATCCACAGAGATTCATGTTCATGGGAAACAAATGTCTCCATAGTAACTGTTTGCATCACATCCTCCGTCACGCTGGTGGTCATAGAAACACTTCAGGTGCTTGGCTGCACAAAGGAAAGATACACAACCCTTACATGACCTTCAGACTCACAAACATACCTGTGCTGTGTGCTCGGCTGACTCTAGATGAGCGTTTGACTCTTGCAAACGCTGAGCGAGCACAGACACGCCGAGGCCTGAAGCAAACTCTAAAACTCCCACAGCCGTCGCAAACACAAAGAACAGGAGTAGTTATGACGTTCATAAAAGAAGAAGTTCTAAGTTCCCCTCTGCTTAATTAAACAAGCTTCCTCTTATAATTACCTATAATACAGCAGCAGCGCTGAACCGATGCTAACACTAATCAACAGCGTGCGTGCATTTTAAGCAAAGTGTTAAATTCACGAGTTAAAAAGGTAAAAATAAGTATCTATACTTCTGTACCCAGTGTGCATGTGCAGGCTGTGAGGTTACTGACTCAACAGCCAGCTGACGCCTGATAATGAGCAGAGGGTTAAAATCTCACAGTCTTTCTAACTTCATCTCCAGACTTCCTGTCTGCTATCAAGTGTTACTTCCCCTCCTGCTCCTCTTCTGGGTTTGCTTCACCAGCTCTGTGCAGGCTTCAGGTATGAACTTTGACTCTCGGGCATCAGTGGAGTGTGACCCTGCAGCGCTGCAAACCTTATAGAAGAGAAAGTGTTGAACCTCTGAGGAGCCACAGCTTTGCTCTTTATGTGCCCACCACTGAGTTGAGCTACATCAAAGCTCTCAAAGATTATTTGCAATCTACTCTGATTAATCACACAATCAGATCAAATCACCTGGTGGAGTTAATGTGATACTACTGTCACCAAGGTGCTGCTTAGCAACCACCATTAAATAGCAGGATGGAGGAAGAACTGCAAACCAACATGACAGGGTGAACCTGGTGTTCAGTATTACCGAAGCATCTGAGGTAAATCCCCTCAGTAAGAGATGATGAGGTCACTGCCTGATGATCAGTCAGGTCTCCAGAAAACAGAAGAGTCCCTGGAGCTTTGTGTGGACAGTAGGAGGGTCTAAAGTTTCCCACTAGTGTCAAATCTCTGTTTTATTTTCTCCTGAAACAGGATCTTATATCAAACGTTCATGTTTGAGCTCTTTATTTTTATTCTTGACTCGATCATTCTCAGCAACATCATGAATCCATCAGATTCTCCTGTGTTTTCATGATCAAGGCTTCTTTCCTGGTTTCAGATATAAGAAACTTTATAAAAATAATAGTAGAGCCTGAAATATGAGGCTGATATGTTTGCTGGTATTAACGGTTTGCTGATAAAGCTGCAGACAGTATCTGTATCAGCATTATAACAGCAAATGAACTAAAAAGTGAAAAAGTAAAATAAAGAAGAGACGGAGAAACAACCTTTGTCCACCAGATGTTACCAGCTGGGCAAACAGATAATTCATAATTTGTGATATAAAACTTTTCATTTTTAACACTGGGATTTCCAGGCTTCTACCGTTCTACCTTTAAAAGCCGGAGAGCAGTCAAATGCTGGAAGTGGAAGCTAAATTGGCTAGTCATTCATATGTATATTAGGTCGTTACCTAGGAATTCTGGAGGGAGGGGAGTGGGGGTGAGTGATTGAGGGGGTGGGGGAGTGGAGTGTTTCAGTTTGCCATCTTAGGGAGAAATCAACACATGTCCTTTGTATGTCCTTTGTTGCTGACATTTATTGATGAAAACAGTACAAAAAACCAACCATTTGTACACATATTTACAAATAATGATAAAAAGTGAGTGAGTACATTTCAACATTTTCAGCAATCACTCACAATCCTGGCACTGCCACGGTATCTGTCGTCTGCATTTACCACATGTGTACCTGTATCAGTGAACACATCGCACAGTGGCCTGATTTTTTTTGCATCTGTGTTTGACCTGACACGTGGCCCTTTTTCCAGGGCTCGGTGTGGAGTGGCATACCTGAGTGGTGAATTCATTGCGATCTGTCTGTCTAGTGGATTGAGGAATTTCCCTGCGAATCTTGTTCACTGTGCCGAGGATGGTGGTTTTCCGTCCAAGAAGCTTTTGCGCAAGTGAAAGCGATGTGAAGAAATTGTCCGTGGTAACATTTCTGCCCTTGTCTAGGAATGGTTCCATCAGCCTCATTACTACATTTTCAGAAAGTCTCTCCCCAGTGGGACGATTGGGGTCCTTGCCAAGATATAAGATAAGATAACCTTTATTAGTCCCACACGTGGGAAATTTGTTTTGTCACAGCAGGAAGTGGACAGTGCAAAAGTTATGAGGCAAAAATTAGAATACAATAAGAATAAATACAGTACACAGCTGTACAGAATAGAATAAAATAATATACTATACACAGTAGAATAAAATAGAATAAAAATATACAATAAGATAAAAATAGAATACGAATGCTATATACAACTGAGTAAAAATACAACGATGACAGAAAGGATTATTGCACTTAGTGTTATTGCATATGTATGGATGTGTGTGCTTGATCAGTTAAAGTCTTTATTGTGGAGTCTGACAGCAGTGGGGAGGAAAGACCTGCGAAATCTCTCCGTCCCACACCGTGGGTGCCGCAGTCTCCCACTGAAGGAGCTGCTCAGTGCTGTCACAGTCTGCTGCATGGGGTGGGAGATGTTGTCCATCAGGGATGACAGCTTAGCCGCCGTTCTCCTGTCACTCACCACCTCCACTGGGTCCAGAGGGCATCCTAGAACAGAGCTGGCCCTTCGGATCACCCTGTTCAGTCTCTTCCTGTCCCCAGCAGAGATGCTGCCGCCCCAGCAGACCACACCATAAAAGATAGCAGAAGCCACCACAGAGTCATAGAAGGTCTTCAGGAGTGGGCCCTCCACCCCAAACGACCTGAGTCTCCGCAGCAGGTACAGCCTGCTCTGCCCTTTCCTGTAGAGGGCGTCTGAGTTATGAGTCCAGTCCAGTCTGTTGTTCAGATGAACACCAAGGTACCTGTAGCTGTCCACAGCCTCAATGTCCATACCCTGGATGTTCAGTGGTTGCAGTGGAGAATGCTCGTGCCTGCGGAAGTCTACCACCAGCTCCTTGGTTTTACTGGCGTTGATCTGGAGGTAGTTCAGCTGGCACCAGTCCACAAAGTCTTGGGTCAGTCCTCTGTACTCCTTGTCGTCCCCATCAGTGATGAGGCCGACTATTGCAGAGTCATCAGAGAACTTCTGCAGGAAGCACTGGGTGGAGTTGTGGGAGAAGTCTGCAGTGTAGATGGTGAAGAGGAACGGAGCCAGAACCGTTCCCTGTGGGGCCCCCGTACTGCAGACGACCCTGTCCGACACACAGCCCTGAGTCCTCACATACTGTGGTCGGTCGGTGAGGTAGTCCAGGATCCAGGTAGTGAGGTGATGGTCCACTCCAGAGTTCTCCAGCTTGTCCTTCAGAACCGAGGGAAGAATAGTGTTGAAGGCACTGGAGAAATCAAAGAACATGATTCTCACAGTGCTTCCAGCGGTCTCCAGGTGAGCGAGGGAACGATGTAGGAGGTGAATGACGGCATCATCCGCGCCAATGCCAGGCTGGTAGGCAAACTGAAGTGGGTCCAGTGATGAGCTTGTTAGGCGCCAAAGCTGAGCCAGGACCAACCGCTCCAGGGTCTTCATCAGGTGGGATGTGAGAGCCTCCGGCCTGTAGCTGTTGAGGTCCTTGGGGCTTGAAGTCTTTGGCACTGGTACAACACAGGAGGTTTTCCAGAGCTGTGGGACTCTTCCCAACCTCAGGCTCAGGTTGAAGAGGTGCTCCATCACCCCACACAGTTGGTCCGCGCAGGACCTGACGACCCTCGAGCTGATGCCATCTGGGCCCGCTGCCTTCTTGCCATTAATCCTCCTCAGTTCCCTCCTAACCTGGGTGGTTGAGAGAGACAGGCTGGAGCCTTGTGTTGAGTGTGTATTGGATGCTGTTGTTGGGGGTGGGGGGGAGTGAGCAGGGTGAATAGAGGAGGTGTGAAGTGTCTGAGGTGGAACAGCAGCAGTGGGGGTGGGTGAGTCTGCAGCCGATGTTGCAGAGTGTCTCATGGTTGAATCAAATCTGTTGAAGAAATGATTCAGTTCATTTGCCCACCTCACATCCCTCCCAGGCAGAGAGTTCTGCTGTTTGTGGCCTGAGATGGTTCTGAGGCCTCTCCAGACTCCAGACATATGGGAAGACATTGCAAATGTACTTGGATTTTAGGTCGCAGGCCACCCAAAACTTGATCCCAAACTTGTCCGGTTTACTTGCAATATACTGCAGGAAACAGCACCGAGTCTTTGATGGGAAAAGCTGTTCATCAACGGTGATATGTAGACCAGGGTTGTAGCACGTGATGCAGTTGGTGACAAATGATCCCCACACACTGGAAATTGCAGCGAACTTATCAGTCTTTGCTCGATCACAGCGGGTGGACTTGTCATCAAAGCGTAGGTGTTGCATGATGTCTTGGAAGCGGTTTCGTGCCATAGTTCCAATTATCTGTGGGTTTCCCAGGTTTGCTGACCAGCAGTCATTTACCGATGGAACCCTGTAAACCCCCCGCAAGATGACAATTGCAATAAATGCCATTAGTTCAGGGAGGTCCATGAACCAATGAACATGCTCCGTTTGCTGTGCATGTTGAATAGTCCATTCTTGAATGCTATGAAGCATGTCAAGAGTGATGAAACACAGGAAGCTCTGAAGGCGACTCGAGATACTTCTCCTGGCCTTAGCCGTTGGCTCTCCATCTGCAGCGTACGCTTCTATTGGGGTGAAAGGTAGTGTAAATGACTGCTGGTCAGCAAACCTGGGAAACCCACAGATAATTGGAACTACAGGGAGTGCAGAATTATTAGGCAAGTTGTATTTCTGAGGAATAATTTTATTATTGAACAACAACCATGTTCTCAATGAACCCAAAAAACTCATTAATATCAAAGCTGAATGTTTGTGGAAGTAGTTTTTAGTTTGTTTTTAGTTTTAGCTATTTTAGGGGGATATCTGTGTGTGCAGGTGACTATTACTGTGCAGAATTATTAGGCAACTTAACAAAAAACAAATATATACCCATTTCAATTATTTATTTTTACCAGTGACACCAATATAACATCTCCACATTCACAAATATACATTTCTGACATTCAAAAACAAAACAAAAACAAATCAGCGACCAATATAGCCACCTTTCTTTGCAAGGACACTCAAAAGCCTGCCATCCATGGATTCTGTCAGTGTTTTGATCTGTTCACCATCAACATTGCGTGCAGCAGCAACCACAGCCTCCCAGACACTGTTCAAAGAGGTGTACTGTTTTCCCTCCTTGTAAATCTCACATTTGATGATGGACCACAGGTTTTCAATGGGGTTCAGATCAGGTGAACAAGGCGGCCATGTCATTAGTTTTTCTTCTTTTATACCCTTTCTTGCCAGCCACGCTGTGGAGTACTTGGACGCGTGTGATGGAGCATTGTCCTGCATGGAAATCATGTTTTTCTTGAAGGATGCAGACTTCTTCCAGCTCTGAAATATGGCCAAACTGGTGGCAAGTGGCATCTTGGCAGCTGCACGCTTGACTTTTCTCAGTTCATGGGCAGTTATTTTGCGCCTTGGTTTTTCCACACGCTTCTTGCGACCCTGTTGATTATTTTGAATGAAACGCTTGATTGTTCGATGATCACGCTTCAGAAGCTTTGCAATTTTGAGACTGCTGCATCCCTCTGCATCCCCTTCTCATTACAGAGATGCACATCACCTAATATGCTTAGTTGGTAGTAGGCTTTCGAGCCTATACAGCTTGGAGTAAGACAACATGCATGAAGAGCATGATGTGGACCAAATACTCATTTGCCTAATAATTCTGCACTCCCTGTATGGCACGAAACCGCTTCCAAGACATCATGCAACACCTACGCTTTGATGACAAGTCCACCCGCTGTGATCGAGCAAAGACTGACAAGTTTGCTGCAATTTCCAGTGTGTGGAGATCATTTGTCACCAACTGCATCACATGCTACAACCCTGGTCTACATATCACCGTTGATGAACAGCTTTTCCCATCAAAGACTCGGTGCTGTTTCCTGCAGTATATTGCAAGTAAACCGGACAAGTTTGGGATCAAGTTTTGGGTGGCCTGCGACCTAAAATCCAAGTACATTTGCAATGTCTTCCCATATCTTGGCAAGGACCCCAATCGTCCCACTGGGGAGAGACTTTCTGAAAATGTAGTAATGAGGCTGATGGAACCATTCCTAGACAAGGGCAGAAATGTTACCACGGACAATTTCTTCACATCGCTTTCACTTGCGCAAAAACTTCTTGGACGGAAAACCACCATCCTCGGCACAGTCAACAAGATTCGCAGGGAAATTCCTCAATCCACTAGACAGACAGATCGCAATGAATTCACCACTCAGGTATGCCACTCCACACCGAGCCCTGGAAAAAGGGCCACGTGTCAGGTCAAACACAGATGCAAAAAAAATCAGGCCACTGTGCGATGTGTTCACCGCTACAGGTACACATGTGGTAAATGCAGACGACAGATACCGTGGCAGTGCCAGGATTGTGAGTGATTGCTGAAAATGTTGAAATGTACTCACTCACTTTTTATCATTATTTGTAAATATGTGTACAAATGGTTGGTTTTTTGTACTGTTTTCATCAATAAATGTCAGCAACAAAGGACATACAAAGGACATGTGTTGATTTCTCCCTAAGATGGCAAACTGAAACACTCCACTCCCCCCCCCCCTCAATCACTCACCCCCACTCCCCTCCCTCCAGAATTCCTAGGTAACGACCTAATATACATATGAATGACTAGCCAATTTAGCTTCCACTTCCAGCATTTGACTGCTCTCCGGCTTTTAAAGGTAGAAACGCAAAATGATGACTCCGCGGTGGTCTAAGGTAGAAAACCAAAATGACTGCTCTCCGGGGGTCTAAGTGTTTTAAACTGCATTGTCCTTTTATGTCTGAAGGTTCTCAGTCCTCCAGGTTATCATAGTCTAAGAGCTTGGAAAGAAAATCTTGAAGACGTTTCACCTCTCATCCGAGAAGCTTCTTCAGTTCTAAGGTCAAATGGTGGAGAGTCCCAGATATAAACCTAGTGGGAGTTTCCCCCCACAGAGGGACAAAAGGACCCCTGATGATCCTCTAATCGCCTGAGCCAAGGTGTGAAACTGGGTGTGGGTCCCAATCAGCCAGAGTTTTGGGTGAGCTCATTGTGAAACCTGGCCCCACCCTATCGTGTAATTTCCTGAGGTCAGATGGCCCAGGATGTGAGTGGGCGTTAAGGCGTCTGGGGAGGGAACTCAAAACTGGATTATAGATGGCAGAGAGTTGGTGTCGTAAACCACCGCCTCTGTTCAAAGATGGTCGCTCACAGTGGACATAAATGGCTTCTTTCACTCCTGTTGGAAAGGCTGTCAGCTGTGTGGCGGAGCCCCCTTGTGGCGAGAGAGCACAGTTGCACTATTGAGCACATGTTCCAGTGATCAGAGTTGGAGCTAACACATAGCAAGAGCCACCTGGCAGACTGACTCTGCAGGGGATGTCTACACACGGTGTGAGTTGTGTGCGTCGCTAAAGAACTGTGAGTAGACATGGAGCCATGCCTGGAAAGGGCAGTTTTAGTCTTTTATGCCAATTAGACATTTAGTGGATGTAGAAGTGCAATGTGTATCGACCTGTTCGCTATGTGGCTAGTTCATGCTACTAATGCTACCTGTTATGCTACATACCTGCTAGCTGCAAGCTAAACGATTTGGTGTTTGTGATATATTGTTGTTTGGTGTATTGGCAATCAATGTCATGTACTGTAAGGGTTTGGGAGTAGTGTATGAAACTCGTGCATGTAGATGTTCATATAGGAATTCCCATTTGTAGTTCTGGTTAGATTCGAAGAACGCTAATGCATCATAATTCATGACTTAGATGTTTATTACATTGAGTATTCTGTATATGTTCTGTTCACAGACCACACACCCACACCCCTCACCACTCTGTAAGCCTGCGGTTGCATTACTGTGTTGCTGTACTGTGCTGTTAAGCTGAGGAATCACAGTAAAGACGGTATAACCTTTATCTGTGCGTCCTGTGTGTTCTGACCGACACCCCAAGGTGAACACCACTGCTATTCAGCCAACGCCTATACAGTCCTGGGTTCAACCCAAATTAACATTGGTCCTTCGAGCCGGAGGGTGCTTTCCTTGGATCCTAAAGATGCAGCCTAGTTTCTTCTCCAGTGAAGATGTCTCAGAATCAATTCGCCCAAGGCGCCAAGTACAACCTCCCCCCTACCTTGCAGACTATGAGGTGAGCTTGGTGGGCCACCAACGAGACATGACATCCTACCGTCACTCGTACACAGCACAGTATGCACCCGGGCTAGAAGAGCGAAAGCAGTATGTGCCATCGGCAGTGTCTGTACAGACCTCCCGCTCGTCTAGCCCAACAAGTCAGCCTGGATGGGAACACACCGTGGATGAATGGACCGCTTCTCCGAATGATCTGCAGGATATGCGGCAGCATGTGTCCAGTAGGGATGGCCTGAACCATCAGCCTCCTTCTCCTTTCCATCGACCATGGGAAATGTCTGCGGTTTCGGGTTCGCAGTATGGTATGAATGGCAGACCTCAGCCTTACGCCCAAACACGTGAACCAGACAGAGGTGGTTACCTGTCAGAGCAACGGGACCAGAGACCACCCCCAACACATGTACCCCCCTGTCTTCCTCCCAACGTATGCAGCCCATCAGTGTCCCCACGATTAGTTCCCATACACATAGAATAGATGCATGAACGAGTCCATGGCTGCAGCATGACAATAGGCAGGACATCCATGCTCAACAAGAATACCAAAGGCCATACTTTCTCCCACCATCAGCTCAGAGTATTCCACCCAAGGATACTACAATGATTGATACATTGGATAGGATGATGGGTGAACTACAGCTGTTAAAGGAGCAGACACTGACAGCTAGTCGGCCAACCCCGCCATTCCCCAACAGTGCACCTTCCTTTCAGTTTGAACATCCACCTATCATTCAGCAACATTTGAAGTCTCCTTGGCAGGAGCAGTTTTCTGCTAGGGCTTATCCCAGTTTCCAGAGTCAAACCCCCACCAACATCTGGAGCCAGCAGCCCGTCGCCGAGGTACCAAGACCTATCACAACATCATTGCAATATAAACCTCATCCATCCCCAGCCTACCAGCCACCACATGTAATGGCACAAGAGAAAACATAGAGGGGTCCAACTCCAAGTATTCCTGATCTCATTAAGAAGGACCCAAGCGAGTCCTGGGTTCAACCCAAATTAACAACTCCTCTTTCAAACCATCTGTCCTCTCTGTTCAAAGATGGTCGCTCACAGTGGACATAGATGCTTCTTTCACTCCTCTTTCAAACCATCTGTCCTCTCTGTCCAAAATGTGAACATTGGCATCCTCAAAGAGTGACGTTTGACCTTTAGATGCAGATGGACTGCTGAGTCTTGTCCTGTGGAGGTGGCTCTTCTGTGTTGTGCCATGCGCTTGTGAAGTGGCTGTTTGGTCTCTCCGATGTAGAGGTCTGAGCATTCCTCGCTGCACTGTACAGCAAACACCACATTGTTAAGTCTGTGTTTTGGCGTTTTGTCTTTGTGATGAACAAGTTTGTGTCTGAGTGTGTTGCTGGGTCTGAAATACACCGGGATGTCATGCTTGGAGAAAACTCTCCTGAGTTTCTCTGATACACCGGCTACATAGGGGATGACAACATTGTTGCGTCTGTCCTTCTTATCCTCCCTCGCCGGTGTCTGGTCTTCTTTTCTGTGCCTCTTTGCTGACTTTAAGAACGCCCATTTAGGATAGCCGCACGTTTTAAGTGCTTCCTTTACATGTGTGTGTTCTTTGTTCCCCTTCATCACATGATAACATCCAGAAGCCTTCAGAGCTCACACACTGCTTCTCATTGAAAACAGTTGGTGGGTGCGGTTAGTTTGCCGCTGCTCTGGCTCCTTGAATGCTCGTGTCCTCTTTCACTTTCCTGCATTAACGCCTGACCCTCCTCCACATTACATCCTGCCTCGCCCTTCCTCTGCTTCCTGGAGTATGAAAGTCCTGCTGTCCACACACAGACGACTGACTGAATGTTCTGTTTGGAAAATGTTCAAACTGCTGCAGATTTCTGAAAACCTTTGAAGTTTTCAGGTAAGAAACAACAATAACAATAGAAACATAATCGCTACATAAAACGATCACTTATTGCTGAAAACAGACGTCCTTGTATTTGAATCAACCCCCACAAATGTAGCATCACTGGGAGGTCCAGGATGTCCTCTTAACAGTACAGTAGGATCAAATTAATCACTAAAGTTTGCCTGATGTAGATCTCTCAGACCCACGTCTCCCACAGACGGCGAGTATCAATCAAGGTTATTGATTTTTAATCATTGCTGATGTGAGCAGGCAGCACTGAGAGGAATAAGAGTCACAAGTATCAGAACCAGAAGCACAAAGACAGATTCACTGATGTTATCATCAAAACTATGAAGAAACAGAAGGACTGTTCATGGACACAGGATCAAACAGGAAGTGGACACAGCTGGGGAACGAGACACAGGTCCAGGTAATCAAGACAATGTGTCATGGTCTGGGTCTGATGACCCAGAGCTCATGTATTTCTTGTATATGTTTTTCCGTATGTTATGTTTTGGTGGTTTTCTCTACCTTTTTTGTCCTTTCTCCCTGTGTGCTCCCGGATGTTTTGGGGTCGCTGAGGGGACTGCGACCCGGAAGTGTTCCCGCACTGGGGACTGCCGCACCTGCCGCCCATTAGCCCTCACCAGCTGCAGCTGATAGCTTCATGAGGGGCGTCTTATTTAAGAAGGTGGCGGAGCCCCAGTCGGCGCGGGATTATACTAAGTCGAACCTGTTAAGTACCGTAGATTAGTGTGTTGAGATCGGCTTCGCTACTAAAGGCTGCCTGCTGAGCTGTGTGTGTGTTTTTGTGGCACCAGGAGTCGGGAGTCAGGAACGTCGTCACGAGAGGAAATCACGGAGTGGAATCGGGTTTTTGGAGTTGTCACCTTTTCACTGCTATGGACACGTGCACTGTGTGGGATTCTTAGAGGAATCGCCACAGGAGTCACAGTGCTTGAATTGTATATAGTTGTCGTTTCTGTCCACTCACCATAAATAAATCCACCGTCCTTCACTAGAGTCTCGTGTTTGGGCCCTACTTTCTCTACAACTCCACGGTCTGCCGTCGCAGCCCGTGACACAATGAGACTGTAGAAAGAAAGAACTACAAAGTAAAACATGGACAAAAACCACTGAAGCAGGAAGACATGAACATAAAAACACTAAACATGAGAAGACTGTGTCAAAAAGGAAAACAGGAATAATGTTTGAAAACTCTGCAGGGAAGGAAACGGGAAAGAAACAAAGAAGGAAACCAGAATATCATCACACTTAACTGACACTGAAAGTGACCCAATAATCTCACAAGACATGAAAGTCACAGTTAGAACAAGTCACGCAGACAGGAAGAGGATTAGTTCTCAGTATTAATAGATACAGGAAACCAAACGTTAGCTGAACAATGAAACTCCCGGAGCTTCTGGAACAAAACCACACGACCACGACACACAACCACACAGAGTCCCACATCCTGCTTTTAGTACTTGAGTCCAGAGCGGGCCGTGTCCTCCTGAGACCAGCCTGCTCATTACGTCCTCTGTAGTGGATTCAATACTTTTGTTCTCAGGAGGACAAACGACGACAGACCCAAAGGAGTTAATGAGCAGAGACATTTGCAGTTATGAAGTGAACAGAGGTCTACCTTCAGTACGTGTTTGCTTTCTTTTCAGTCAGTTCCTGTTATCATATATAACACGCACAGTTTACATGGGAATGGAGATTTAAATGACTTCATTATTTTGCATAAAAACCTCCCACAGAGTAAATGCACTTTAACTTTTGCTCCAAGCTTGGCTCGTCAGGTTTAGTCAGATGTGATCAAACACAGAGCTCACAGTGACGGCTGCATGTTTCTACTGAAGCAGCTCAACCACAAGATCCACTGTGACACAACACGGCAGCATCGAGCCGGCAGCATCGAGCCGGCAGCATCGAGCCGGCAGCATCGAGCCGGCAGCATCGAGCCGGCAGCCTCGGCGGCATCTTAGTGCTGATCGTGATGCACTGGAAGCAGCTCATAGTTCCACTAACAGGACAAAGACTCTACTGAAGTCAGTCACACCACAGTTAAACACAGACGTGTTACAGCTGAGTGGACTCAAATGTGTTTTTGTCTAATATCATCTGGATCTGAAGGTTTAGACCTACAAGCTCCAAAGAGGTTAGAAGTAAATACAATAAATAAAATAAAAAGAGAAAATAAATACCTGCCTTGTGCCTGTCCGTTTGTCTTCGTTTTGTTTCGGGAAAGATACTTTGACTTGATGATGAAAGTAGCAAGTATGATCATCACAACCAACAGGAGACAGAAGATTATAATGAGGATGTTATCTGTCAAACAGGAAATCAGACGTCAGCAAACACAGTGAACAACATGTTTAAAATCACAGTTGGAAATAATCTCACAGTTTCTTGGTTCAGTCGAGCTGTTGGTGTCGTTGTCGTCTGTGTCTCCACAGGTGGTTCTCACACGGACAGGAAGAGTTTTCTCCTCTGCAGGGTTTGCAGCCACACATCTGTAAGAGGAGCTGAAGTCCTGTTTGTGCACAGTGAGAGGCAGAGAGAGCGCAGAGCTGCTCTGGTTCAGCATCTGCTCGTCTTTGAACCACAGCAGTGTGGTCTCTCTGTCCACCCAACACAGTAAGGAGCAGCTCTCAGAGCTGGAGTTCAGCTTTGTCACGTTAGGTGTTGGTACAGGATCTGGAGGAGAAAAGTGATGGAGAATAAAAATTAACGTAAGAAAAATGTTTTTAACTTTCTGCTTTTTGTTAGTGAACATCATCAGGACAGCAGAGCTCTGGTTATTGCTGCTTTAATGCAGTCAGTGAACATTAATATGAAACTGCTCATCTCAAATTTTACTTTTTTACCGAAGCAGCTTTGCCTGATTTTTAGCCCCGCCCCATACCAGCCTCCTTCTGATTGGCCGTCTCTCACAAAAACCTGTTTTGAATGACGTTGGCTTCTCTGATTCGATCGTGTTTTTATCACAAGAGAAATATTGCCAAGTGAAGTACTGCTTTCATCATGTTTGGATTACAGTAGTTCCTTGTTCACATTTGTAAGCAGAAACTCGCTGGAACATCTACAGCTCTCTCCCTCTGAGTTTGAGCTCCGTGGACTCAGTGGTCTAAGAAACAAATAAAAACTCATCTTTTTAAACTTGCCTTTAGTTCTTTTTTTAGTTCTTTGTGATGGCAGTTTAAGCTAGAACATAACACAGAATAGAAACACGCAGTAAAGAGACGCTGTCACAGAGTGAAGACGTGATCATCTACAAAGGAAGTCAACACGTTTCCAGACAGTCAGTCCTGGAAAGCCTCACAGAGCTGCACATGTTCACATCACTGACAGACTGCTGGGTTCTTTGCATTCAAACTTTATAAAAGCAGCACTTTGGTCAACATTTCTGAGATGAAGGAAATAAGACTGGAGGAGCTTTGACATTTGTGGCAACGTCAGATAAGGATTCACTGAGGCAGGAGAGGCTGTCGGTGTTGAGGCTGACAGAAAAGTATAACTGGGTGTCATCTGCATAGCAACAGAGAATTCACTGATACCATTAACTGGTCCAAGGATTGATCCCTGCGGGACTCCACACAGCAGCGGTGCAGACGAGGACTCACACTGATTAATATGAATTCTGAAGTATCGCTTTGATAAAGTGAAGAAAAGCATTTGAGAGCAGCAGCGACGAGCAGCCTGATCAACAAGGCTGCAGACACATCGAGCAGGAAACAAATGTCTTCACCTCTGAGTGCAGAAGTATCATTAGTAACTTTAATAACGCCGTGTTTCTGCCTGTAACTGGAATTTACTGAAGATGTTTCCTCCAGCAATCTGAAGAAGCTGACAAACAACAACTTTTAAAGGATTTTGGAAATAAACAAGTTTGGAAATCGGCCATCAAACATCTGAAACAGTGAGATTGTTTTTTCCAGCAAAGACAGCGGCTGCTTTAATAATCTGGAATGCAGTCAGATGATGATTTATCAGCCAGATGATGTCATGACAGGATGAGGTGAGCATGACGAGCTCTGCAACGTTTCACAGCGTCTGAAGATGTGGGAGTGAAAGCAGAATGAGGAGGATGAAGGAATCTGCTGATGGCGTCAAACACGAACCCCGAGCTTGTTTTCTTTAATCAAACATGAGATGTTTTCACGTCTTTGATGAGCTGGTTAGATGTGATCCATAACTCCTTTATATGGAGAATGAACACGGAGATCAGGCTTCTTCCATCTACATTCAGCTTTTCTGCACTTTGATGTGATCACTGATCCAGGGGGAAGGATTGATGATTGGGACTAATCTGACTTTGCAGTAAGGAAAGAAAAGAGCAGAAAACCCGAGTGCTCATTAAAGATGTGAGATTTAGACAACAGTGGATCCAGAACTGTGTCAAAGAGCATGAATGTGTGATCGCAGGTCAGACGTGTGGAGGGAATTTAGAGATAAACCGAGAGTAAAATCCAGATCTGGTGTTTGGGGCCGGTAACATGTTGCATAAAATAAAATGATTTCTCTAATGTTAATAAATTCTGTATCAGGGCAGTTAGAGAAATCATCCATATGTAGATTAAATGATTTGATCAAAATAAATATTTACAGGTCAGAGGAGATAAAAGGAGATAGGAGTTAAAAGAACCAGGATTAAATGGGACACAGTTTAGTTCAGCGGTCCCCAACCCCCGGGCCTCGTACCGGTCCGTAAGTCGTTTGGTACCGGGCCGCGAGAGTTGAGGCTCAGATGTGAAATGTATGGTTTTCAGGGTTTTTATCGGTTTTCAGCGTTATTTTGTTATCGTTTTGATCGTTTACTCGGTTTTCCTGGGTCTTTTCACGTGTGTTATGAATAAATCTTTTTTTCGGTACCGGTACTGGTTTTATTTGTTGTATTTATCTGCGACAGCTCAAAGGCCGGTCCGTGAAAATATTGTCGGGTATAAACCGGTCCGTGGTGCAAAAAAGGTTGGGGACCGCTGGTTTAGACCACTGGTGCTCCTCCACCATAAAGACTCCATCACAGTGCAGGTTAGTACTGAGTCTGGGTGCACAACTATGGAAAACACTGGAGTTTTTCTCTCTGTTCCTTATAATCACAGGAACTGATAAAGAGGTGGCCGACTGAGAAAACAGGTGAAGTCTTGGTATCAGTGGTTATGCAGGTTAGCAGGCGTGACACGGTTTAGTAGTGATGGTGACAAAATATCAGTAATAACATGATTTTAGGCGACACGCTGGTCTAGGCTCAGTCCTACACGAGTGAAAGGTTAGTTCAATGATTGTGGGCAGATTGAACCCCAGAGGTTTGGGTGAAGGGGTTGTTTCAAAGTTCAGGGCGCTGGAGGACTGTCTTTATTCCTGCAGCAGCCCTTCAGCCAAATGTGCAGCTGATGCAGCTGGCTGAAAAAAACCAAACAGGCAGAGGACCAGCAGACTCCTCACAAGGTGCACAAAACCTTGTTCGAGGGTCTCCAACTGACAGTTTTTAAGTCATTAGAGCCAACTAGTGCTGAGGCTTTGTGGTGAATTTTCAACAGCTGCAGATCGGTCGGAGTAATATCCTCCACACAGGCGCCATAATAGCAAAAGGCACGGCCACCATGTTGGACCGTAGAGGTGCCCACAACCACACTGTGGACAGGCATGGCTTTGAGGAGATGGCAGATGATGTGGACCTCAGGGGCAGTACAGCATTTGAGGTTGGAGATGCAGCCGTCGAGGCAACAGGAGGAGCTGCAGCAGTGCTCGAGACAGAAAAGCCTGGATGCTCAGCTTGGTGTCATGCAGGTGTTTGCACTATAGCCAGGTAACTGGGAAGAGAAATGGCAAGGGAGCCCAGGAGAGGACACAGCTGACGAGTGAGGTTAGTGAGGCATCCCTGTCAGCCATTCCCCTCCTCAGTGCTGAGTGGCGCCTGGTTTAGTGAGGATGTAGATGGAGCACCACCCTTATTGTCCTTTACCACCACCCACACATCTGGGTTGCAGGTTGCAGACTCTGGACTTTGACCTCGCCCATGAGGAGCGATCACATCTCATCAGACATAGAGATTGACTGAGACGACAGGCCCTCCTGTAGATGTGGCTGAACTGGTTCCAGTGGAAAGTGGTTTGTGAGCAGCTGGGGCTGAGCACAGAGTGAACGGGGAGCAGGTTTCTCTACTGAGACGCGTAGAGAAGCCAGGTGGTTAGCTTGTGTGGTGGCCATAGATGAAAACTCCAGGATAAGCTCGTCCTTCATCCTAAGGTCCTGCTTCAGTTGTCGGGTATCATCTTGTAAAAGTACGTCAGTAGGTAAAGCCCACAGACAGCTGTAGCTTCAGGGCAGCAGACAGCTAGCAGACAGGCTAAAAACAAGGCTAGCTAACAAAGCCCTGGTAACAGACTAACAAAGTTTGGAGGTTCGGCAAGAAGACGTCACAGTCTCAACACCACCCAAGAAATAGTAAAGCCTTAGAAAACACATGTGGTTTGTCCTGTTCACACAGCTGCCCACTGTGGGCGTTCACAGGGATGTTTGCTGGCAAACTCTTTATAATAAAGGGAACCCGATAAAGAGAAATGTGAATATTGTGGGGAAGATGAAATAAGAGAACATTTTTTAATGTCACTGTCATAAAAATGCAGATTAGAGACAGCAACTTATTCCAATCTTAAACTGTATATGACTGATATACTGAACAGTGAAAGATGTCAGGACATCTACTAACACATACTGCTTGTTCTATAGCATTTTATGTGATGTCTTTGAGGGCAGGGGCATAGTGCGATAACGTGTTTGTGCAACAACCACAAGAGTGTGGGAGGAGACAGCGGTGAGAGCTGTGCAGCAAACAGCACAAACAGTGAACAAAGCAACAGTGTGTGCATGTTTGAGGGTTCCTGCAGTGGCAGACGTGATAAAAACTCAGACGCTTTGGTGTTTGGAGTAAAAATCTGCCAAAATCAGCTCTGTGATGACCTCCTGCAAAAAAGGGAGGAGCTAAAACGACCTCTCTTTTTGACGATTATTCTGGTGCGTACTACATACCAGCTGTTGGCAGTAAAGTCCCACACTGTCTGTTGTAGACCATGTGGGTCTGCCCACACCTCCCCATATGAACTCTAAGGGTCTGTTTGTTGGGTAAGCAGCGATCCTGGAGCAGGGCTTTGAATTTCAGGTGAGCTACTCTGATGTCACAAACAACACAAACTCTTTTTGTGCTCGTTTCCCTTCAACCAGCAGCTTCTGACTGTTCTGTTCAATCGTTTTTCTAAACGTCTCGGTCACATCTTTCCTGTGAAGCTCTGTGGACTCAAAACCTCAACTTCTGTGGAAGCCTTTCTTCTTGGTGTTACTGGTTAAATCAACCACAGGTAGCGTGATGATGATGAGAGGAGATTTACTGCAGAACTGTCTGAAAACAAACCACACGAGTAGGGATGGGTACCAGTATCTGGTGCCATTATTGCACCAGTTCTGACATAAACTGTAGTAACCAGACCGAAAACCAGCACACATTTCGGTGCTTTTATTTTTTCCTGAGATGTCACACACTTTGGATTCTATCCAATAATTTTACCTTTCCGAGGATAGTAGGCGGGCCCAGGTACGTACGTTCTTTTAGAGCAGAGCTACAGATTAAAAATGCCCAAGGCGAAGCGGTCAAAAGTCTGGCTGTACTTCACAGAAAAATATGCAAACTCAGCAGCCTGCAACAAGTGCTTTAAGCTGATACTGTGATACTGTCAAAGGAGGTAACTCCTCGAATCAGATGAAACACCTGGTGATGCATAGCGTTTTTTTAAAAGCCGAGAAATGCACCGTATTTGATAGCTTGCTGCGAGACCTCACACCGAGCGCATCTACTGCGGGCCCGGAGTTAGCAACATCCCCCAGGAACCCGAAGAGCAGAGTCCTGGCCCCTAGCCCTGCCAGTGTAGCAGAAATGATGAGGGTGATGATGGCAGCAGCAGCCGTTCTTCTCTGCGTGAGTAGCTTAATGTTGTTCGTGTGTAATTTACGTTGAGTAGGCTAACCACGTTATTACATTAATGCATGTAAGGTGAACTAGCAAACATCATCATAGCTACATGCTGCTGTCTTCTTGTTTGATGGCAGATACTCCCTTCACCCTGGCCAAAAAGGCTAAAATGACCAAAGAAAAAGTGGGAAACAGCTAAACATGAGAGGTTTTTGGACAAAGTTTGTTTTCTCCATTGTTTAAGCACCAGCATCGTTTCAAAAGTACCGGTTTAGCACCGGTATCGGATAAAACCTAAACGATACCCATCCCTACACAGGAGAGACAGCAGACTGCCAAACCTCCATTATATCCATTTGAATCTCATTATAAAGGTTTATGAGGGATTTCTCAGGTTTCCTGTCAAACTAGCATCACTATCAGCAGAAGGTGCTGAAGAGGACACAGAATAAACAAACGCTCTGATTCAAATCCTCAGGAAAGGAAGAAAACAACACAAAGACATGATTCTGTGTGTGGGTTCCCGTAACTACATGACTGTCGTTGGTTTCCTACGACACAGACAGCAGCTTTGTAGTCAGACACAAACATTACAGCACAACGTGTTGCTTCATGATGGAAACCACAGCTCGTGTTTTGTAATGTGTTCCTCTCACAGCAGCAGCCACAGGAAGTCGCCATCAACAACAAACCCGTCAAAATAAAAGTGTCTGTTCTGCTTGTTAGGCAGTGTAACACTGTAGGCCACACAAGACTGACAGGTGGCAGCTGGGCTGTTCACATATACATGTTTGACTGTAAGAAGTAACTGTTAATGCTTCATAAAGAAGTTCAATACCTTAGAAACTCACAGGGTGCTGTGCTGAGCTGTGATTGGGCGATAGTTAGGCACTAGTGGGAACATGGCCAATGAGGCTTTGTGTTACTTCTCTGTGGATTAACGTGACCATGAAATGGGAAACATGTTCAAGTAAACAGGAAGTTTTGTGTTTTGGTTTAAAAAAGCTGTTAAATAAAAACGTGTTAATTTCAGTTGTTCTGCAGGATTTTCTAAGAACAGTGTTTAAAGTTTCTGCTTTGTCCTGTTCTTTCATTCACTTTGTACACATCAGTAATGTTGGTGAAAACACTGAAGTCAAAGCTGATTATTCCTTTCACACCAGACATTTGTGGGATTATAAGTACAAAAAGCTGTTTTTATTCTGATGATATGACCAAACTAATGAGGAACATACAGACTGAGGTCACATATGGAGCTGGGATGTTGCACAAAAACATACCAGAGTAAATGTGAGACTTACCGTACACTGTGAGCTTATATGATGATGTGAAAACTTTTCCTGTTTTAGAGTCGACAGTATAAATCCCTGAGTCGTCCCTCTGCAGCTCTGTGAGTGTAAAGAGTCCAGAGTTTCTGTCCCACTGAAGTCTGTTCATGTAAATGTCCTTGTGTATTTCAAATCCCCCCTTAATCACATGAGCAATATTCGTTCTTCCATATAACAGAAATCCTACGTCTTTCTCCTGCACAGAGTCAGGTAGAGTGATGTTTCCTCCCACAGTGCCCGTCAGGTTCTTCTTCACTTCCTCAGAAGCAGAAAATCTCATCACTGTAAAATATGAAGAGATCCAACAGTCAGTGAGAACTTTAATGAAAGTGATCAGAGATCTTACAAAGAGCCACAGAAAGTAAGTGAGGATTAACTCCAGGCAACATGAAGCACGAGGAGGGTGAAGCTGATACATGTGAGCTGCATCAGTGACAGGAGGAACTCAGCCTCACACATTTTACACCAATCACAACAACTTCTTACTTTTTGATCTGGTTGTGACAAACTAAACATTTACAGCTGCAAAAAGGTCGTTGGTGTCGAATAATGTTCAAATGTCATGAAGCCATATTTTATTCACAATAGAAGATAGAAAACATTTCACATGTTTAAACTGAGAGAGCTCATTTTTAATCTGATGGCAGCAACACGTCTGTAAACGCTGGACGGGGTCATGCTTCCTCTGCAGACGTGCAGACTGATCAACTTGTTTCTGAGAAACTCGGCCTCTCGAAGACTACGTCCAGACGTACACGGGTATTTTTGAAAACAGAGATTTTCTGTTTCCGTTTACAAAAAGAAATAAATAAATAAATAAATCCTGTTCACACGTAAACGCCACAAAAAAAAGGAAAACGCTGCTAGGAACATGCCAAAGCAACACGTGGTGATATAGTCCTAACCGTGTAGAAATGTTGGCCAATAGGAGTCTAGAAGCCTGGGTGGGAAAGAGTGAACAAAGCTGGGGCAGAGAAGCAGAACTGAGTCCTGTGTGGAGGGACAGTAACTGTGTGTATGTAAGCATTTAAACACTGCAGAGAGTAACATTAACAGTATTCTGCGTAAGTCCGCTATTGTAGAAATTGATTTCACCGAAACAATAACGTGGTTCACAGTGTGACGTCAAAATATGCGCACACCTTTGACGCCGTTTTCCTCGTCCACACGTAAATGCAAAAACAGAGTTTTTGAAAATCTCCACCCTGGCCAGAGTTTTTAAAAGTCTCAGTTTCCTGTGACCGAAAACGCCGTTTACATGTGGACGAAAAGTGGAAAGGCAAAAATACCCGTGTACGTGTGGACGTAGCCTGAGGGCGTGTCCAAATTCATGGGCTGCATCCTCCTGAGGACGCATTTGTAGACCGATTACGTCACAGCGACGCGATGAAGGCTGTCCCAATTCGTAGACTCCTCCGAATGCAGCCGACAAACGCGTCCTCCTTTTCCCCGAATTTGAGGGATGGGTCGGGTGTGTCCTTCATGGCCCACCATATCCCAGAATTCATAGCGCGTCTCAGCCAATTCCAGTTTTTAAAAATGGCGGCCGCTACTAAGTTTTAAAATTACTCTTATTAATCTTTCTGGGTGACAAAATAAACTCTTCTGTAGCTGTGTAAACTTCAAATATCTGCTCGGTTTATAAAGATGTTGCATATTTGCTAGTGACGTGCGATACCACTGATTTTCTTTCCGATCTGATACCAAGTAAAATCCGGGCTGATATCAACGATACTTTGTACAAAAACATTTTTTTACTGTATCTTTTATTGTATCTCAAATTATAGCTTCATAATGATTACAGGACGTCAGGTTACTTGTTCTTGTCACTCAATGATGCAGAATTATTATATAGAAATAAAAAATAAATAAATAAGAAGTTGTGCCTATTTGAACATGTTGCCTGCCTGCAGCACTAAAGGACTGTGACAGACGTCTGTCTCGCCCTAGCAGCACCCGTCCTTCTCCTCCTCTTCAGTTCGCCTCAACATACGCTCGTCATATTCTGTGATATGATTTACTCGGAGGTGTCTGACGAGGTCAGTGGTGTTGCCACAACACCTCACTGTCGTGCCACATGTATGTTTGCACATAACTCCATTTACGCTCAGCCATTGTTGAGAGTGCGCACGCCGGGGCTGCCACACAGTTATACAGCCGTATTTCGCACATGACTATAAAAGGCAGAAGAGGAAGTAGTTCGTTTGAATGTAGACAATCCAAATGGTATCGTTTCTTTCCACTTTGTTCCTGTAAATAATAAACTAAAAAATTATCCAAAATTAATAAAATATCGATATTTTAATATGAGAATCGATTCTAGAACATAAATTACTGGTATGGGAGGAATCTCACAAAAGTTTGTCTTAATTTTTTTTCTCCCATGTCCCTTGCGGGACTCGGTACTTTTGCGGTTTTGCTTCCACCACGAAAAAAAACCAAACCCCATCACACTTCATGCACAGCTCTCTCTCAGTGTATTTCAAGAACAGTTTTCCATCTAAGAATCTTTTTCTGCATTATTTGCTGCTTGTTATGCACCAGTCTACTGTTGTGTTGTCATGTTTCGTCTGTGTGCAGGCAGGAGAAGGACCCAAACGCAAAACTCACGACAACAAAATTAAACTCAAAAAGCTGCTTTGTTGCAGAATGGCATGGAAAACTAAACCAAACTGGGACATGGATAAACTGACACGCAGGGAAACACAGCCATGAGGGAGACTACGATACACAGGGCTTAAATACACTGAGGGATAACGAGGGAAAGAGACACAGAAGGAGAGCACAGCTGGGAGTAATCAGGCTGGACGAGACAAGGGAAGCAAAACTAGAAACACTGACATGAGACACGGACCTTCAAAGTAAAACAGGAAACACACTGACTGAACTCTAGACATGCAAACTTCACAGCAACTGGGGAGACAGAACATAGGGACCTGAAACATGGTACAGAAAGGCACAGTAGACACAACATGTAACACAGGGAAGCCACATTACAAGAACTAAGCCTATGATAACCATAACTGAAACCTAGGGAAATAACAACTATAAAGATCAAAACAGCACAACCCACATGAACATAATGAACTCGCAGGGAAAGAGAAAAACTAAATACAGTGAACATAGAAACACAAGACCTCTTCAAAATAAAACAGGAAACATAAGACACAGACATGAAACACATGAAGGGCAAGGGAGACTTAACAGGGGTTGGAGGACACAAGGGGAATCTAATAACAAAGAACTATAACAACCTAGGCAAGATAAAAAATGAACTTAGAAAACCTAAAGGGCTTAATCATAAACTAAAACTCCAAAACGCTGGGTCATAAGACCCAGGATCGTGACATGTGTACAGCACTGTCGGCCACTGTTTTATAAAAACTTCATTGTATTTAAATGACTTCCAACAAGAAAGCTTAATTTCTGCTAATTATCATAATTGATTAATTTTAATTCAGATTGGAACTAAGCCTGAACTAAGATATGAACCCCAAGTTGTCCTCCAATGCCTTCATCAGAGTTACTGTGTGTGAATGTAGTTTAGTTTGCACTTGTGTTTAGAAGTGGTTGCATGAGTGGGTGTGAATGGGTGAATGAGGCATGTTGCATAGAGCGCTTTGAGGAGAGTAGAAAGCGCTGTATAAGAACCAGTCCATTTACCATCAGGTAAACTTCAGATGTTCATGGTCTTCAGTTTTTGTTCTACTGCAGAATATTTTAAGGTTATCTGCTATAAAAGGCCAGAACAGGAAAATCTCCTTCATGTTTTTCTGTTTTATCCTGAGTTACTTTGACACAAAGGCCTCTGCTGTGATGTCACACCTCTGATGAAGTGTCAGCCTTCTTTTTATAGATAAATACAGCGCTTCCTCGCTGTTACGTGGTTCGCATTTTGCGGCCTCGCTGTTTCGCAGATTTTGTTTGGTGCAATTCTGCATGCTTTTTTTTTTTTTTTAACAGTCATTGTGTTCGCGTGTTGATTGGCTGTAGACCATCGTCAATCTATCTCGTGCTGCGTCTCCTGTACTGTATGTTTGTAAGTTTTCTCCCCAACAAACACAATGTCGATGAAACGTCGGCACCTGCAGGTTCCTTTGGCTTCATTCTACAACACTGAACTTATTTTCCTACCAAGGTTTGAACTTTGAGTGTTTAAACAAGAGAAGAAAAGTGAAAATGTTCATGTCTGTCTGAGAAAAGTGCACAAAGTGTGTAGTGAGTGGTTTTAGAGCCTTAAACCATCTATAATAATTTAAAAATAAAAAATAAAGTTTGCTACTTTGCGGATTTCACCCATTGTGGGTTATTTTTAGAACGCAACTCCCTCAATAAACGAGGGACCACTGTATATTAAACATAAAAATATGGACATGTACTCATAAATGATCAGAATTATAATATTTCTGACTGTCTGAGGCAGAATTTCCTCGATTCAAATGGAATCGAATTGATTCTAGACGATATCCAGCCTTTGGCTACGTGCACACGTACACGGGTATTTTTGAAAACGCAGATTTTTCTATGTGTTTGCACCTTTCGTCCACACGTAAACGGCGTTTTCAGTCACTGAAAACGGAGATTTTCAAAAACGCTTACAAAGGTGGAGATTTTCAAAAAACGGAGAAAACGCAGCGTCAAAGGTGTGCGCCTATTTTGACGTCACACTGTGCGCCACGTTATTGTTTTGGTGAAATTAATTTCTACGATGGCAGACTTACACAAAATACTGTTACTGTTAACCCTCTGGGATCTCCGGACGCGCTGGCGCATAAAAATCACATGACCAATTTAAGATGACACAGCTGCAGCGAGTCAAAGTCTCCATTTCAACTTGGGTCAAAAGTGCGGACTTCAAACTACATACCAGTTTTTGAATTGTGTCGATGGGCCACGTAAAACCAGAATTGTGATAAAACATACACGCAATGTTTTTATTCTGAACAAAACAGCGGCGTTTACAGCGGGAAGGACGGTAAAAACGTCATTTACGGACAGCGCTAGCAAACACTCTCCGCTTGCGAGCGAAAAAAGAAAAAGAAAAAGCACCACTTCCCTATTGGTGTTAGAGTTTACCATGTCAGCCAATCAACAAATTGATAAGGCAACATGTGACACTTGGTTGTTTGGGGAGAAGGGGAAGTTTTTAGGAGTGACACCCGCGATGGAAAGCAGGCGAGCAAAAGAAAGAGAGAGAGAGAGCGAGTTTTCATATGTGAGACATTAGTGACGTTCAGCGTGTTTGGAGGCTGTAGTTAGTGTGTTGTGTAGTTCTTGTCTTGTATTGTGTGTCAGTTAGACTGCTCAATTTCACACTTTCTCCAAACAAAGCCGTCACAGGCAGATTCCAGTGTAAACGCTGTTCCCACATGGAAAACTGGACGGATGCACCTCCTGCTGTCAGACCAGGGGCCCGTTCTTTGTACGTCGCTTACTACATCCAAGATCAAATCATCGCGCTAACCGTGAGCTCGCTAATCCGGTTCCCCGAACACACCTGCTGTTGACGATTACTACAGCTGGACGCAGGAATGTGACATCACTGGGTGTCATAAAAGGGGCTACGCATCGATAGTAGAAACATTGATCGGCAACCCGCTGATTGGTCGGCGAAAATGTCGAAGGGGCGTGCTCGGTATTTTCCGGCAGCAGAGCAAGAACTCTTGAGTGAGGGATTTCAGGAGTTTCAGAGTTTAATTAAAACGCAAGAGAACACTGCAAAGGCTGCAAAAGCAAGGAGAGAGGGCTGGCAGAAAGTTGCTGACAAATCAAACTCGTAAGTAATTCAATAATAATAATAATAATGGATTGGATTTATATAGCGCTTTTCAAGGCACCCAAAGCGCTTTACAATGCCACTATTCATTCACTCTCACATTCACACACTGGTGGAGGCAGCTACAGTTGTAGCCACAGCTGCCCTGGGGCAGACTGACAGAAGCCAGGCTGCCATATTGCGCCATCGGCCCCTCTGGCCAACACCAGTGGGCGGTAGGGTAGATTTATCATATCACACTATATTATCCAATATTATATTACATTATATTATATTATAATATGTTATATTATATCCCCTTTCACATTAGAGCCACAACAGGACCCACTAGAACATGAGAACAAGTAAAAGTGAAATATAAGAATATTCTACAGAATGGTAATATTTATCACTTATATTGCTTGTCGTCTCTTGGAAAGAGACCCTGAAATAATCTGTTTGTTTGTTCATAACAGCAACCAAGAAAAGGGCAGAGCAAAAAAAAAGACAGGTGGTGGTCCTGCACCCCCTCGTCAACAAGTTGGTTAAGTAAATAATACCCTCACGGGAAAATCGATATCTCTCTATGAGCACACTGTCGCGCTGAGCTAAAGGATCCTGTCTGTCCCGCAATATACGCTGAATTCTGAGGACTCTCCTTATCAATCTTGCACCTTCCGCAATGGGTTGCTCGCGTAAACGGACAGGATATGACTGCGACAGACTTCCCAAATCCACCTTCGCTTTTATAGCCGTGGTCTCTCATCTTGATTACACGAAGTAATTTACAATTGCTACTCTGAAATATGAATTACATCTGTAATAATCACATACATGTAATAGAATGTTAATAGTACATTTCCCTTTTTTAGGAAATGACCTGTATGTATCTGTGTGAAATCAATAAAAGGATCAAGTGCTGCATTATCTTTAGTTACATTGATGTTATTTATTTATGGTGAAACAGTGGTGGAATATCGCTGTTGCTTTCGTATGAATGACGCGGACATACCTGCGTGGCCGCGATCTAATCCTGTTTACATAAAGTAAACCTGCTCCCGAGCAGGTTTACGCTTACGGCTCTGTTGCTATGACAGCAAGTCCCGGATGAGCTTCGGGGAACCGACTGATCCAGGATCACGCGAAATCGTCAACAATCTAATCCGGCTAACCTACTTAGCGAGGTACGAAGAACGGGCCCCAGCAGGTTTAGGCCTGTGCTGTTCTCCTCCGTCTTATACTGAACACAAACTATTTTTTTGGACCAGCACAAATAATTTGTGTGCCTTCTTATTTGATGCAGCACAGCTGATTGTTCTGTAAATAGATTTAAATGGTTATATAAAAACGCCTGAGGCCTTGGCTGCATTTTTAGGTAAATAGTACCATATAACTTAGTTGTTTGCAAAACTTTGTACATTTCTAAAAAATTATGCACAATTTCTATTTGCATTTCAAGTTGTGAAAATGATTCGTTAAACATGTTTGTGGGTTTTACAGTAAAAAATAACTTTTTTCTACTCTGATTTTGAATTTTTTTGTCTGAATTTAGATCTTCTGTGCTAATATAGTATACCAAAATGAAAAAAATAACTTTTTTAATAAATAACTATTTTAAAAGGTGAAAAGGTAAAAGTAGTCAAAAAACGGCCAAATATACCCTGGACCACAGAGGGTTAATTTTACTCTCGGCAGTGTTTAAAAGCTTACATATTCATTCATTCATTCATTCATTCATTCATTTCAGGCACAACAAATACATATATTGAACGTAAAGTGCACAAAACAAAAAATTACCTGAAAAGGAGTGGGACGAAGAAAACTTATTAAATCCCACCCCTATACTCACTCATCAACAAAAAAACAATAAGCTTCCCACAGCTATGCCCATCGTTACAACCAAACAAACCATCAAACCATCAACAGCCCCGGGCACATGCAAGCATGTCAACGGCAGCTCACAAACAACAATTAGAACCATCATAACTAAATACAGAATATATATTAATTATAAATTGTGTTACCACAGGTAACAGGCAGTAATAATTACATAGTGACAAACACACATACATACATATATATCTACACACACATGTACATACATACGCACACTTTTTCTTTTTTTTTGGAATCCATACCAGCAATGGTAAGAGGACAGACATTACAGAGCACACTAAAACCATCATTGAGTATACTGTGACCAGACCAACTGTTTGTAGAGGAATTTAAATCTATGAATATTTTTGCATTGTTTCAATTGTAAACTCAGACTGCTCCAGATTTTCACACCACATACAGACACACAAAAACCTTTACGGGTTGTTCGAGTTCTGGGTAATTTGAATTCTCCAAAGCCTCTCACATTATGAACCTTTTCTCGAATTTCAAATATAATTTGTAAATTTGCAGGTAGAAGTTTATTAAAGGCTTTATACAAAATTATGGATGTATTGTAATTAACCAGATCCTGAAATTTAAGTAACTTTGCCTGAAGAAAGAATTTGTGAGTATGATCTAGATAACCAGCCTTGTGAATAATACGCAGTGCTCGTTTCTGTACTGTGACTAATGGATTAGTTGTATTTTTATATGTGTTTCCCCACACTTCCACACAATATGTAAGATATGGAAGAACCAGGGTACAGTACAGAGTACGAAGTGCATCTTTATCAAGGTATGGTTTCACTTTGTTCAAAACTGCGAGGCTTCTGGAAATTTTGGTTTTTATGTGTCTGACGTGGGGTTTCCATGAAATTTTGTTATCAATTACGACTCCCAAAAATTTGTTTTCACTCACATTATCAATTGGTACACCTTCACTGATAATTGGTAATTCTATATTATATTTTAAATTACCGAAAAACATTGCTTTAGTTTTATTTATATTTAATGATAATTTATTTATATCCATCCATTTTTTTATTAATTTTAGCTCCCTGTTTACAGTCATTACAAGATCAGTATAATCATCGCTACTGAAAAATATGTTGGTGTCATCTGCGAACAGTATGAGTTTAAGTACTTGAGAAACATCAAAAATATCATTTATGTATACATTGAAAAGTTTTGGTCCCAACACTGACCCTTGGGGAACACCACATGTAATACCAAGTTTCTCTGAATGGTAATGCCCTATGCTAACATATTGTTCCCGACCTGTTAGGTAACTTTTTAACCAGTTACCAGCTTTCCCTCGAATACCATATCTTTCCAATTTATCCAGTAAAATTGAGTGATTGATTGTGTCGAAGGCCTTTTTGAGATCAACAAAAATACCAACTGCATATTTATTTTTATCCAGTGTATCAGTAATTTCTTCTACTGCCTCAATTATCGCCATTGAAGTGGTTCTTTGCGTTCTGAAACCATACTGACCAACATTTATTATTTGATGTTTTTCAAGGAATTTTTCTAATCTTGAATTAAAAAGTTTTTCTAGAATTTTTGAGAATTGAGGCAGTAGAGAAATAGGCCTATAATTGGTAAAACTGTGTTTGTCATTACTTTTATATAGTGGTATTACTTTCGCAATTTTCATTTTTTTTGGAAAACAACCGGACTGAAATGATAAATTACAGATATATGTTAAGGGACTAGCAATATTCAGAATAACCTGTTTAACTACAGACATATTTATGTCATGATAATCCATTGAAGACTTACTTTTACATTTTAATGTGATATTTATTACTTCTTGCTCATTTGTAGCTGAGAGGAACAGTGAAAAGGGATTTGATTTTATATTACTGATATTTTCATTTTTATGACACGGGATGTCCGCTGCTAGTTCCGGGCCAACATTTATGAAGAATTTATTGAACTCATCTACAATATTACTCATGTTATTATTTTCACCATTTGCATCAGTAAAATATTCAGGATATGATGTTCCAGAAGATGCTTGTTTAATTAAGTTATTTAACACATCCCAAGTTCCTTTTATATTGTTTTTATTTTCATATAATCTTCTTCTATAATAAAGTTGTTTGCTCGTTCTTATAATATCAGTCAATTTATTTCTATATGCTTTATATCTTTGTTCCACTTCTTTTGTTTTTACTTTGATAAACTGTTTATACAGATTGTTTTTCTTTTTGCAAGCATTAATAATTCCTTTTGTGAGCCAAGGACTTTTTATCTTTTTTTTCTTTGTCTTGTGTTCGTTTACAGGACAATGTTTATTGTACCACATAGTAAAAATATCTAGAAAATTATCATAAGCCTTGTCCACATCTGACTCTTCATACACCGAACTCCAATCTTGTTGTGCTAAATCGAAATTGAAGGCATGAATTGCTTCTTCATTTATTGTTCGCTTTGCTATCGTAATCTTGGTATCTATTTTTTTTAAATCACAGTCACACAAAGTAAAAACTGGTAAGTGGTCAGTTATGTCACAGACAAGCAGGTCCTGTCCCTCCACACAGGACTGCTTTCTGCTTCTACCATTTCCCACCCAGGCTTTACGTCTGGACGGGATAAAAAAAAAAAACCAAAAACAAAAAACCCCACACAAAAACAGAAAATCTCAGTTTTCAAAAATACCCGTGTACGTGTGGACGCAGCCTTAGTCAGCTGTGTTTCCATCTCCCTTACTGCCACTCTGTCTATTTAAGTGCTCCGTCTTCCTTCGTTTGGTGTCAGGTCATCTGTCTGCTTCCTGTTTCCTGGAGCTTATTTCACGTTTTCAACTATCAGTTTTTCCAGGCTCATGTTTAGGTTTTTTCATGGTTTAGCTAATAAATGGTAAATGGCCTGTATAGCGCTTTACTTAGTCCCTAAGGACCCCAAAGCTCTTTACACGTTCAGTCACCCACCCATTCAAACCCACAAAGATGTCATGCACATGCAAAAGCAGCCAATATCAAATAAAACTATACAGGTCAAATCTGTCAGCACAACCAGCTCGAGGAAGTTTTCACACTAAAAAAACTGTGATAACTGTGAGCTGTGCATTAAAGTTACACAGTGTGGATGAGATACTGGAGCTTGTAGGCACATCGTGCATATTTACATGTTCCTGCTGATACAAGATATTAAAGGTTTTATCTGCTGGAAATACAAACACAAGCAAACATGGTGGAAAGACTACGAGGTGCTTCTGTTGAAGAAAGACACGTTATTTGTACCGTCGTCTTTCTTACAGTGTTTCATGTTTACTGAGTCAGAACCAGGAGGAGACTCTGAACTGGATGCAGCTCTGGATCGATGCTTAATGGCTTCTAATGTAATATTCATGTCTGCTACATCCTGTTCAGGACTCAGAGTTAGAACATTTATAACCTTCCTCAATTTCGATGGCAAACAGAGGAAGCTGTGTCCTGTAATAACACTGAGTATTAGTCTGGCTGTTGCTTGGTGATAACACAATCAGCTGTCAGTGACCAGCAGGCCAAAGAAATGTTGGTAGTTTCCTGTTAGGCCCAGAGTTTGGTTCTCTTTACAGTCTAGTTAGTATTATTTTACTTAGATTTATCTCTGTGTGTGTGTGTGTGTGTATATATAGAGTTTCAACATTTCTATTTTTAAACTTTAGATATAAACAAAAAAAGAAAAATAACACTCACACTCTACTTTCACACACCAGACGCCACAACCACCAAGCTGCTGAAAGCCAGCTGGTGAGAGGAAGGATTTAATGTCCGACAATATTTTCACGGACCGGCCTTTAAGATGTCGCGGATAAATACGACAAATTAAAATGATCCGACCGAGACAGAAACTGGTGTTCTGTAAATATAATAATAAACACAAATTCACTGTGTAATTGTGTAACTTTATTAGCAGCGTCCTCCTGAAATGGGCGAACAACACTGAGAGTAACATCCTCCTCTCTGCCCCTTAATGCTCTCTGGTCACTATGGTAACAGGTAATCATTTCTTTCAAAATAAGACACGACTACAACACAGGGAAAGACCCGGGGAAACAGAGTTAACGATAAAAGCCATGAAAACCGTAAATTTCACACCCGAGCCTCAACTCTCCCGGCCCGGTACGGGTCCCTGACCCAGGGGTTGGGGACCGCTCTAATAGACCATAAGTCACTTTTCTGTAAGATGCCAGTTTAATCAGTCTTCATAGGGAGGGGCCGCTTTTCCCGCCAGTGTCTTAGCAAAACATTTTTTTAGAAGTAAGTTCAGTATATCTTTAGTCACATTTTAATGTTTGTTTAACTTTTATTTTTCTGTTTGAATCGTTCTTATTCCTGACGCTTTATTAAGAATTTGAATAAACAAAGTCCAAACTGAACTAAACTAAACTAGAGGTTCTTTTTATTTTAGCTTTGATTCGGACTCCAGTCGAATCATCTGAAGCTTTATGACGAACGACGCTGCGCATGTTTTTGAATCGGTTCTTTCAAACTTCAGCTCATGAAAACTGCTTCCTGCATCTTTGCTGTGACTGATGACCTTCACTGCTTCACCTTTTCTGTCCACATAAATGTTCCAACATGTTTACTGTAAAATATTATGAGTGACAACATCAGATCATCAGGTTACTTCTGCATCTCCATAGTTCAGCTAATGTGGCGTTTGGTTTATTGGTGTAAACACACCAATAAACCAACAAAAGTAATTTGATTATTTACTCTCTGCTTTTTTATTCTACTCACATGTAAGACGGAACAAAACCAAAAAACACAGTTTTGAACCTGAACAGCAAATTTTAAACACCAAAGATCTTCGATATAATTATCTGTGTCCAGTAAAAGTGTATAATTAATGCTTCTGATCATCAGCCGTCCTCAGCACTTAAACTATGAACTTTTGAAAAGAAACGTCTGAACTGAAACTCCGAATATAAAATATTACAAACGGCTCAATTAAAGACAGAGTGTCGCGGTTACAGGTCCTCAAAGATTTTATTAAAACATTTTAAACCTGGACTGTCAGGCAGTTTGATGCTGTTGATCATCGACGTGATCCAACCAAACATCCGTAAGTTTGTACAAAGGCAAAGAAGTCCAACGTCCAAAACTTGAAAGTTTATGGTTCATTTATCCTGGCGAGCATTAAACAAAGATCCCCGCCCCAGTGCATGCTGGTCCTAAACCAGTCCCTTTATTTATAGAAAATGGTCCTGCGGTTCTTCCTGACTGACCGAACAAGATAAACAACAAACCAAAAACATGAAGAAAATTTTAACACAAATAAACTTTTAAATAATCCAAAAATATAAGTAAACCAACAACAAACTCAAACAAATTTCAAAATAATAAAAATAAAGAACAAAGAGCTCCAACATCAGGTTTAAGCTCCTTGTTATTCTCATTATATATCCTGCCATTAGGCCTTATTATTAGTAGTTTGAAAATCATTTCCTATCATCTGTGTGCAGACGTGAACTGGGTAAACTGGGATGGATGGTCTTAAGGGAATTATAGCTGGGTGGCACAAACGTTTCTGCAGCTGAACGCAGAGTGTTTAACTCTCCAGAGAGCATCAAGCACCAAATTAGGCAACATCTGTGATCTTTCTCACCCAGAGTTAAAGTCACGATCTTGGATTGATTTTTGATCAATCTCTGACTTTTGATGCTCACATCGAGTCTGTGATCCACTTTTGTTTTTTCCATTTAATCAAGTGTTGAACCAAACACGTTTTATGTTTTCTAAATGTGATGAATGTGTGTTTGTAACGTCCTCACATTCATATATTTTCTATTCTTACTGAGACCTCTGCTGCGCTTTAATCTGCACGATCACCAGTTAATCTCACTGCTGTGTGTTTATGGACTGTGGCAGGAAGCCGGAGCAGCATGTCATGTAAGCACAGGACCAAAGAACTATTGCATGTTTTAATATTAGTTTCTATGTTTTTTGTTCTTTGCTGCACCAAACTGCATGAAAGCTGCTGTAAAAATAAAGTTTCACTGATTATAAAGTGGGTTCTGTTCTTGGTCCTCTGCTGTTCATTAACAGCCAAATATCCTTCAATAATCCTGCAGCTGACAGATATTTAAAATACCAACAAGTGCACACAGTCCCACACGAGTGTATGAATATGACCTGGATATAAGTGCACCGATGATCAGTCCAAGTATCAGAGCACCAGCTTACTGTGAGAGAGTAAAGACTACAGGAGGACAATGAGAACTTTTCCTCTTAAAGATGTTAAATGTGTCATGAAATGAATAAAAATGGAAGAACTAAATACATAAATCTGTATGTGAGAAACAGCACGTTGCACTTTTAAATCTGTGTTTTGTTGGTTAATAAAAAATAAACCTGCAGTTTAAACACTTGCAGCTCATCGAGTCGCTCTGTGAAGCTGCTTTAATAGAAACCTCTTAGTGACGAGGCCGCTCGTTTCTACTGTTTTTCTACTTTGACCTGTTTCACGGACGCAGCCCGTGTACGTGTTAATCTGTAGATCATCGTCTTCATGTAGAAGAGGATTTCTATATAAATAACACTGAATTGAAAATGATAAAACACTTTAAACGCAAAGTGCTGCACACTGGAAGTAAATAACCAAACTACAGTTAGTCTCTGCGAGCATCACAGCCCGTCTCATCTCTGTCACAGTGAAATGCAGCTGCTGTAAACTCACCAATCAGAAGAACAATAAGTCTCATACTTGACTCCATCGCAGAGTTAAACGGAGACGGTCATGACCAAATATCCCTGCTGCTGTGTCTCCTCACAAGCTGTCCGTCAAAGAAACTCTTTTTGAAAACAAGAGGAAAAAATATAATTAATTCATTTTAATTCAGACTGGAACTAAGCCTGACCCATAGAAGCACTGGCTTAGTGCAAAACGCACCGAGTCTGCAAACAAGCTACAGCTGGCAGACTCCTCCTCCTATACACGCTATAATGGGAAAACGCCGCGAGGTGAAGAAAACACGAGTCATCATGGGGAACTTTGTAAAAGAACCAGAGGATCTCAGTGGCGCTGTGATGGTGGATGTTACTGTGCTGAGAGTCTGCTGCACTCTGTGAGTTTGAACCATGACTTCAGACAGAATAGAAACACGTGAAAAATGACCTCATAATTTAATTTGCTCTTTATTTCATATTTTAATATATTTTACTTTTGTATTTTCCTACATTTACATCACAGCTGATCTCTGACCGCGTTTGTTCCCCTGCTTCACTTTGCACAGTGTGTGTGTGTGTGTGTGTGTGTGTTCTCGCCGGTCATTGTTCAGTTTCCTGTTGGACTCCTGATCTGTTTCACATTAAAGGTCGTATTTCTCAGGCTCCTGCGATTCACTGCTTTTATTCTGGATTTCTGTTTGTCAGATTATTGATAATCGTAAAGATGGAAACACAGCAGTGCTTTAACTGTGAGCAGAGCTGATGCAAACTGGATGATGGAAACAAGGAGCAACTTCATAAAAAAGATTTTATTTCCTCTCCTAAAGGAGATAACAAAGGAAGCACCTTTCCTTTGTTCCTTACTTCCTTCCTTTCCTAAGTGATCCAGCTCGTTTACTGCTGTGCTGATGCTTCAGAAACTCACGTCAGTCTTTGGAAGTGAACAGATTCTGTCACCGATCAGGAACTGAGACATTTGTAAGATCAGTTTGTGGGTCAGAGGCAGGACAGAGGACACGAGGAAGCACACAACAGAATTGAGGAAAGGTCAGAGGGAAGAGAAAAAAGAGCAAATTTCCTCTTCTGTTTTTACACTGTGGAAGCAAACGTGCCATTTTTAACAGCAGCTGTAAACAAAGATGGCAGCTGCTGCTCCAATAGAACCAGCCTGAGAAACTGGTTTAAAGAACAAACAAGGACATCCTGACTGGTTTCCTGCACGTGACAAACAGCTTTGCTGCTGATGTTCAGCCTCAGTAAGATTAATAAACGTCTCCGTGCTGACTGAAAGCTTCATCAGGCCTCAGTGCTCGACTACAAGCACTCGCTGTGGTCTCATCGATACAAATGATCCAAATAAAAGCGTCCACAGAGCTCTGTTTATTTCAAATGATAAATAAATATTGTTCATGATGCCTGTGATTATAAACATGTCCGAGTCGTGTCACCACGTCAGCGTGACGAAGCACAAAATATATTTGAAGTCATTTATTCTGAACAAATGCAGTTTGTGGTGGGGCGTGGTCTGCGGCTCCGTGCAGGGAGGGCAGACGCACCTGCACAGCATCCTTAATCACGCCCGCCTAGTTAAAAACACGGGGACTCAGGGGTTTGGGTGTGTTGTGGTGAGATGTACATAAAGATGGCTCTGAATGATACGCCGTGGTCCCGCCGTGCCTTATTCTCGCCACACAGTTTAAAAACTGTTTCAATTAATTCTCGAGTCCATCAACAGCTGCAGTGACAAATGTTCCTGTTTAAATATAAAATTCACATTAACACACACACACACACACACACACTGCTCAGGGTCACTCAGCTGAAATCAAACCATCCAAATTACAAAATAAACAAAGAAGAATTCATTTTGAAATAGTTGATAAAATACACACAAATACACACAAATACCAGCAATAACCAGGAAAACCAGTTGACATCCTCTGAGGCCTGCATGGTCCTGCAGCCTGCCTGCAGCCTGCACACAGACTTCAGTAAATGCGTTGCTGGACGACTCGTCCGTCTGAAACACAAACACATGTTGACCTCACAGATACAAAAGCACTGGCTTATGTAAAAAGCGTGGCCCTCGTCTTTGGCCTGGCTGATCATTTTTCTCTGGGACAAAGTAGCTGCTGACGATGGAAGAGAGCAGCAAACAGGATGTGACAGGATGTGTCTGCTCTGGGAACAATGAATTAGCTGTACATGCAACAGTGGCACTGGCAGAGTACCTGCAGCAGAAGCTGCAGCAGCATGCCTGCAGAGCTAAACCACATCATGTTTCCTCTTCTGTCAAATGTGGAACGAATGTGCCTCTAACAGAAGCTGCTGTCTGGCTACTCGGTCCGGTCTGGTGTGCCACAGCTCTGCAGAGCCACTGAAGACATCATCAGCTCTGCTTTCATTTCTGCAGCCACGACCACAGCGCACAGCGTTTGTCACGCAGTCTCTGGCTTTCGACCTTTCCACCTGTGGGACGCTGCTCACACTAGATGGAACAGTTCGCACACGTGCAGACCACACAGGTTCACGGCTGTGGAAAAAACACACCTCCAGTCTTTTTGGAAAGTTGTTGAATTAAAGACGATGTTTGAGGCAGGAGCATCATTGCTCCTCCAGCACAGAGCAGTTTGATGCATCAGCCCACACAGTGTTATAAATATGGACTGTGCTTATTAGAGAAGCGTGCAGCGGTCAGGGCTAAACTCCCACTCAGACCCACCTGTACAACTTTCTATCTGAGCACACGTCCTCCAGTTTTCTGAGAACAGAAACATGATCTGTTTGTTAGAAATCAGTTATTGAAACAGGATGCAGATCAGAGATCTACAGAAATGTTTCGGCCTTTCCAAAAAGCTTTAAATCTACTTCAGATTCTAACGCGGAAACTTGCTTCTTCCGACCACATGAAGACCTGTGACAGTGAGAAACCCTCTGTGAGGCGTCTGGCTCAGTTTCCTCTGTAGTGTTTCAGACTGAGAGCGAGCAGACCTGAGATTATGAAACAGTTCATGCTCCTCATCTTAGTGCACTGACCTTAAGTTCAGTTATTAATGCAGGTTTTTAAAGTGTCTGTTGTTCCTCTGTGCAGACTTCAGCTGGTGTTTGACTTGGACGTGACATTGAAACTATAAATTATGCAAATTCATTGGAAAAGCACCAGCTGCTCTTCATAACGGCTGAAACAGTCAATAAAAGAAGAGGAACTGATGGGTCCTTACATCCTGCTGAAGATCAGTGAGCACACTCTTCATCAGCTTTTATTTTTTGGACCAAAACATCGAACATGTGACGCACAAAAAACAAAGGAACGCAAAACAAACAACATGATGTCATTTTAGTCACTGTTGCACTGAGTCAGGCCTCCATCAACACTAATGCAATATATTAATGCACTTTTAAATGGAATAAACTGAGCTCAGGCACAGGGAGGCTGTGAGTGTTTGGTGTGAATAAGTCCAGACTTGTAAAACATTTCTTCACATTTCACTGACACACAGAGGAACTCTGCTTCTCTTCCCTCTGAATTCATCGTCTCATTTTTCTGTTAATCTGCACAGAAGCAGTGAAACAAACAGACACAAATATTTAAACTTGGTGTTTATAGGAGAGTTTTTGGGGAGATTTGTTTTGCAGAAGCTCGCTGTGGAAAAAACAGGACATGGAAGAAAGATCAGCATGTCCTGATGTTTTAAACAAGAAAAGGAGGAAACTGAGATTCTGGTTCCTCCCAGTCTCCTGAGAAACAGCAGCAGGGACAGTTTCATACATTTCATACTTTTGTGCATATTTGAGGATGAAAAGCTTCCAGCTCTCTCTCTCTTTGTGAGAATCAGATTACATTTACTGGCTGAGAAACACATTCAAACATTTAAGTTATAATAATGGATTGGATTTATATAGCGTTTTTCAAGGCACCCAAAGCGCTTTACAATGCCACTATTCATTCACTCTCACATTCACACACTGGTGGAGGCAGCTACAGTTGTAGCCACAGCTGCCCTGGGGCAGACTGACAGAAGCCAGGCTGCCATATCGCACCATCGGCCCCTCTGGCCAACACCTATAATCGTATAGGAGTCAGTGTAACTTACAGGTTTGGAGGAAGTTTGGTATATTTTTGTATCTCAGTAGACGTTTAGTGTCTGCTGGAAAAATGCTCTCATTCATCCTCAGGTTACACCAATGCTTACAAAAAATTCCCCAATGCCGTCGTCTCATTGCAGCTGTCTCACGTCACCTGATCTCATCAGATTTCACTGAGAACAATACTTTTTGTATTTAAGCCCGATGTGTCTGCAGGGTCACAGCGAGCAGACGAAAAGACCAAAACACGAAACCTGTTCATTCATTCATCGTTTCCACCTCCACGTGTGAAGGTTTCAGATAAATGTTTGGAGGATTTTTGAGTTTAAACACTGAAGCTGTCAAAGGGCAGCTGCAGGTAGAAGATGGTGTGGATGTAGTGATGGAGAACAGAGGTAACTGGTGAGGGCGGAGCTGGGTTTGTGAAACAGGGCCTGAAGTTAAAACTGGTCAGAGCTGAATAAACTCCTCAGCTGAAGGTGACCTGAGAACACGATAAAGCGTATTTACACACGTCGTTAGTGAAATACTGCAGAGGGGGAAGCATAAAACACACGCGCGACAGATGGTTAACAAGGTGAAGCCACGCCCCCTACACAGACAAAGGCAGACAGGTGCTTTCATCCTGACACCTTCATGTGAACTGTGTCAAAGAGGAAGAAGGATCCACTGTTAGCGTGTTCACATCCAACCCTGCACTCAGTTCCTGTCCTCGTTATCTCGGGGCTCTTGTTTGCACACTTTGTCTGTTTTCATGTTTCACAAAGAAGATAAACGAGCTGAAGTCAAGATAATAACACGACTTTAGCTCTGACTGCATCAGACTGAGCGGCGACAGCTGCTGTTGTTCGTGGTGATGAAGTCAAACCATAAAAAGAACAAAGACTCCCACAGAGAGTGACGACTCCACCTGATGCATGTGGATGAGTCTGTGTGGTTGTGACAACATTAAGCTTGTTGTCAGAGCAGCCTGATCTCACAGAGCTGTGGGGGTTTCACAGCAGGCTGCTGCTCTCTCATTTGCATAAAGTTTGCATAAACCAAATGTGTCCCGCCTGCTTTGGCTGAAAGGTTGAAGTCTGATTACTGAACACAGCTGCTGCCCAGAGCTGAAACATGAAGCCAACAACAAGACACAAAGACTGCATGCCATCGTTTATATACAGTCTCAGTGTCACAGACAAAGGGCCGGACATTTGGAAGCTCATTGGACTGGAAGCTGTAGCTCCTCCTCTTTTACATGGAGATGGAAAAGCACCTGGAGAGGGCGTGGAACCATCTCAGGCCACAAAGATCAAAACTCCCTGCCTGTGGGGGATGGGACTCACCTCTTTAACAGGTGTGATTCATCCAGGATGAGTCTCCAGCATCGACCGCAGACACACCCACCCCCACATCACACCTCCTCCACATGGTCCCTGCTCCCCAACCACAGCATCCAGCACACATGTCACGGTCCTGCGTTGGTGACCCAGTGTTTGGATTTTGCATCATTATTATTATTGATCTGATCTGTTTTGTATTCTTGCTCTTCGGTTCTTCAGTCTGTGATTTTTAGCTCTGAGGTTTAGTTCTGTCTTCATGTTTATTTTCTTGTCCACAGCCGGTCGTGTCTCATGTCGCAGTTTGTTACTCCTGTCTCTGTTCCCTTTGTTCAGTATCAATCGGTGCCTCTGTCGTGTGTTTCCTGTTTTACTTTGACAGTCTGTTTCCTGTGTGCGGTGCGGCTGGTTTTGCTTCCCCTTGTCTTGTTAGCTCTAATTACCACCTGTTCCCCATCCTCTCGTTATGCTGTCTGTGTGTTTAAGTCCTGTGTTTCTCTCTGTCAGCGTTGTGCTGTCATCACTGCTGCGTTATGATCGGTTTCCAGTTCGCTGCTCATTGTTTAGCTTCCCCAGTCCAACTCCAGGCCTCGAGGGCCGGTGTCCTGCAGGTTTTAGATCTCACCCTGGGTCAGCACACCTGAATCACATGACTTCATTACCAGACCTTTGGAGAACTTCAAGACATGCTGAGGAGGTAATTTAGACATTTAAATCAGTTGTGTTGGATCAAGGACACATCTAAACCTGCAGGACACCGGCCCTCGAGGCCTGGAGTTGGAGTTTCTTGTTTTGTTTCCTTGTATTCATGCAGAGTTTCTCCAACAATAAAAGCTGCACTTTAAGTTTAACTTCCTGTTTCTGAGTCCTGCATTTTGGGTCCTTCATCCTGCCTGACCAAGCAGCTTTCCCACTCGTGGGACTGATAGACGTTTATCTTATCTTATAAACTGACAGCAGCTGTTAGAGCAGGATGCAATGCAGACAGGTGAGTCAGACGGGTGAAGGGAGATTCCAGAGGCTGGGATATATAAAAAAAAAAAAGAAGTGAGTAAGACTGAATCAGTACATGAGTTGAAAGATCATCATCACCAAACTGATTTATTTCAGTGGTTTTAACTCACACCTTTAATTTCACACTTTTGTCCACAGTTCAAACTCCTCATCACTGCCTCTGTGACGCAGTGGGACCTCCAGGCCTCGAGGGCCGGTGTCCTGCAGATCTCACCCTGGGTCAACACACCTGAGTCACATGATTAGTTCATCACCAGGCCTCTGGAGAACTTCACGACATGTTGAGGAGGACATTTGAATAAGCTGTGTTGGATCAAGGACACATCTGCAGGACACCGGCCCTCCGACCCTGCTCTATGAACTCACAGTGCGCCCCCTTGTGTTCAGTGAGAGAAGGCCAGCTGGTGCAGAAAGTGTTCACAAACTTGGTCTTAATTTACTTTATTATTACATTTTTACTATTTAAAACTTATGATGCTCTTCTCGACTTAGCAGTTGTGTGATGACTCTGTGAGGTCTGTTTGGAGGTGATGTGAAGAAATGAGCAGGTGTGTCACAGCTGGATTAAATGTGGTCTGTAAGTGAAGCACAGGCCTGACTCACAGCCTCCAACAGACACAGAAGCCACAGAACACGATGAAGCTGGTTATGATTATGCAACCATGTCAGCAGCTGTGAAACATGATCATTTACATCAAACCTGCTTTCAACCATTTAACATTTCCTCAAACACATCATCGACTGAGGGTTTGGCTGTTTCTTATGAATATTAAAGAGTTCATTAACATTAAATGATGAGATTTATTTTAGTTTTTTATATTTAGAGGTTTGTTCAGCATAATTAATCAAAGCATCAGTCTGTTGTTCCTGAGGCCTCACAGAGGAGCACAGAGGCAGCAAACTGCAGTCTTTCTGTGTTTCAGTGTAAAATCAAATGTTCATGTGCTAAAGATAAAAATAATAATAATTAAAAATAACTTTTAGATGCGACAGGTCATTTTTCTCCGAGTGGAGGTCAGAGGTCACTAAAGGAGGACTGAACGTGTCATTTGAACCTCCCTGAGGTCACAGTTTGGCTTCAGTTGATTCTTAGCAAAGTGAAAGTGAGTGTTGGAGCATCTATAACTTCATATATGAAACAGTTCTGTGGCTGCTGTGGTGAACTCGTGCTGTGCACATCAAACTGAACTGAGCTCAATCTTCTTGAGGCTTCTGCAGGCTGGGTCTGTACCAACGTCACGAGTCAGAGAGTAATCAGAGTAAAGTATAATACTCAAGGAATAATTATATGGTCGTATAAAGTTTTCTTTATTTGAGTTCAGAAAGATGACACAGTCTCAGCTTTAATTTAAAAATGCCGAAGAATTTAAATGTTTTTAAATATTAATGTAATGATGAGTTTTTGTTGACGTCCTCTGCAGGACTTTGCAGTGAACACAGGGGGCGCCTGTGAGCCCAGTGATGAGCTCTCTGTGCTCAGGCTTCAGCTTCACATGTTTGAACTGTGGACAAAGGTGTGAAAACAAAGTGATGAAGTTTAAACCATGAGAATAAATCTCAGTGATGGTTTCACTGTGAGGGTCGTCCTGGCCTGCAGTCAGGACCTGAAATTAAACTCAAACGTTTGTTTTGCTGCTCTCCTGTCGTGTGACCTCGCAGGTCAAACCCAGAGTTAGTTTAACGAGTTCATAACCAGCTTCGTGTGAGCGTTTATCTCCGACGTGAATCCAGATAACGTGCAGGTCTCAGAGCTAGCACAGCGCCACCTGCCCACTGACTCCGCCCCTCACAGAGTTCCTCATATTTTTGTTCTTTACGGTTTGGTCCCGTTTCTGTTTGCACATTTACAGTTTTCCTCCTGCTCTCTGTCTGTTAGTGGAGCTGTGGGCTCATTCTTCAGGCCCTTGCGTGCTCGACACGAGTGTAAATATGATGCTAACGATGTTCTGTGAGCTGACACAGGAACAGGAGCTGAGCAGCATCTGCAGACATTTATATCACAAACACCTCCAAGTACAGCAGCTTTCATTCTGAAGGAGTTTGCAGTTATTCCTCCATGAATGTGTCTCTGAGTGCTGCCAGCATGTTACCCTGTTAGCGTGACAGTGATCAGTAAAAGTCTCAGGTGGTGTTTGAAGCCTCTCACAGCTCAGACACACAGAGCTGTGAGAAGCTTCTGTGGTCGTTTCTGTAGAAATGAGAGCTGAGAGCTCACGACGTCTCTGCTGCCACATGTCAGACTGTGGTCGACCCCACTGACCTGAGACTGTGGACAGTGTGCAGCGTTCCTCTGAACCCCACTGTGGAGCTGTCACAGAACAGGAAGCACACGTGGTTTCCTCAGCAGGAAACAGGTCATCATGCTGCAGCAGCAAGACGGACAATCTACTAGTAGTTACAGTAGTATTCATTGCAGTATTAATGCAGTATTCATTGCAGTATTCATTGCAGTATTAATGCAGTATTCATTGCAGTATTAATGCAGTATTAATGCAGTATTCATTGCAGTATTAATGCAGTATTCATTGCAGTATTCATTGCAGTATTAATGCAGTATTCATTGCAGTATTCATTGCAGTATTAATGCAGTATTCATTGCAGTATTAATGCAGTATTCATTGCAGTATTCATTGCAGTATTAATGCAGTATTCATTGCAGTATTAATGCAGTATTCATTGCAGTATTAATTGCAGTATTAATGCAGTATTGATTGCAGTATTGATTGCAGTATTAATGCAGTATTCATTGCAGTATTCATTGCAGTATTAATGCAGTATTCATTGCAGTATTGATTGCAGTATTAATGCAGTATTCATTGCAGTATTAATGCAGTATTCATTGCAGTATTCATTGCAGTATCCACAGCAGTGCAGCTTCTTCTGTGTGTTGAGCTGTCCGGCAGTGCTGCATGTTTGTGGGAGAGAAATGTGATGATCTGTGACGGCAGCATCAGGACCGGACGAGTTCAACGTAACTGTGACTGCATCAGACTCTCCCTGCAGTACTTACATGTACTTGTACACGAGTAAAAATAGATGGTGTGGGAGGTTTTGCACTGTGCTTGTGTTGTTCGTAGCTGTGTTGTGGACAGAGACCTCCAACAGAAGCAGGCTCGGGGAGGGGCGGGGCCACCTGCTGACACCTGATGGGGGGAAGAGAAGGAGAGCAGAGACGAGGCAACGTTAATGACATGCAACACACGGGGAGTGAAAAGAAGGCAACATAACCAAAGGAAGGCTATTTTGGCTTCTTCATGTAAAAACCCTCCACAGTAACAGGAAGTCACGATGCCTCAGATGAGCTTTATTCTCATGTTTTTAGGTAAGTTCGAGCTTCTTCGTTGTTGTTCAGGCTCCTAAAATCATTCTTCTGTGTATCAGTGACACAAACAGGTGTTTGGCTCATTCTTAGAGCGATGCAGCTTTTACCTGTGAACAAACTGTTCAGTCAGAAACGTGTTTGTTGAACAAACAGCTGACAGACCAACAGAAGCAGCTTCACTGCATCTGTCAGCAGATGTTTGGTCTGCCAGATGTGGAGGATGAAGTTTGTCTTTGGATCCTTCCAGGCTTCATAACAAGAAATCAGCTTCATGACAAAGTTTGAAGAACAGTGTGATCATAATGATCTCACAGACATCACATTATCATGATATGAAGGAAGGTTGGAGATCGGCCTGTAATTAGCTCAGACTGCTGGGTCTAGAGATGCTTTTTGAGTAAAGGTGTAACTACAGCCAGCTTGAAGGCCTGTGGTACATAGCCGATCATTAGAGATAGGTTGATCATATTTAAGATCGAAGAATTAATTAATGGCAGGACTTCTTTGAGCAGTTTTGTAGGAATGGGGTCTAAAAGACACGTTGATGTTTGGAGGAAGTAATTATTGAAGTTAACTCAGAAAGACCGCTGGTGTCACAGGCTGGGACTCTGACTCTGAGTTTATTTTTGTGTTCGTCTAATCTTAGATTTGTGATTATAGTTCATGTGTTATTCTTGTTTAGCTTCAGTTGAGCTTAAAGGCAGCCATTATTCCTCATTGTTTCCATGGTTTCTATGTTTGTCCAGTTTTAGACTTCATAGTGACCCTTCATGTTTCATAATCAGTGTTCATCGTTTTCTTAGTTGATCTCAGACTGTTGCTTTATTTTTGTAAGTTCAAGCTTCAGCCACAAATAAAGACTTGTGTTAAGTTTATTCTGTCTCCTCATCAGCGTCTAGATTTGGGTGCTCCACTCTTTCTCTACTCGCTCTGCCTCCAACAGACCGTGAGAAAAAGAGTCTAATTTAACATCAATGGTACTAAGAGTAGCTGTAGATAATATTACATCTGTGGGATGATTATTGGTAATTTTTTCTCTAATGATTAAAACTGTATTTATGAAGAAGTTCATGAAGTCATTACTAGTTAACGTTAAAGGGATGGTTGGCTCAAAAGAGCTCTGACTGTTTGTCAGCCTGGCTACAGAGCTGAAGAGAAACCTGGGGTTGTTCTTATTCTTCAATCAGTGACGAATAGTAAGATGTTCTGGCTTTGCGGAGGGCTTTCTTATAAAGCAGCAAACTATTTCTCCAGGCTAAATGATGATCCTCTAGATTTGTGACACGCCATTTCCTCTCCAGATTACGAGTCGTCTGCTTTAGGTTACGTGTTTGAGACTTTACAGGGTGGCTCTAGCTCAGGCGGTAGAGCAGGTCCTCTACTGATTGGAAGGTTGGTGGTTCGATTCCTGGCTCCCCTAGTCTGTATGCCAAATATCCTTGGGCAGGACAGTAACCCCTTTATTATTTGCAGATGACACAAATATTTTTTGTTCTAGTGGGAATCTAAAGGAGCTGCTGGATACAATTACTTCAGAAATGTGCAAAATTGAAAAATGGTTTAACAGGAACAAACTATCGCTAAATCTAAGTAAAACTAAAATAGTCTTATTTAGGAATTCCCTTAGAAATGCAAGTGCAGATTCATATAGATGGTGTGGACATTGAAAGAGTACTTGAACATAAGTTTCTTGGTCTGATTATAGTTGAAAAATTAATCTGGAAGTCACATATAAATCATATAGATAACAAAATTGGAAGAAGTGTTTCAATCTTGAGTAAAGTCAAACACATTCTCTATTGTTCCCTGATTGCACCGTATTTGAATTACTGTGCAGAGGTTTGGGGCAATACTTACAAACGTCTGCTATCATCAATCTTTATATTACAAAAAAGGGCCATAAGGATAATCCATGAAACTGGTTACAGAGATCATACAAATCCACTATTCTTAAAATCAAAAATTCTAAAATTCACAGATCTGGTTCATTTTCTCACTGCATAAATTATGTATAAAGCAATAAATAACCTGCTTCCTGACAATATTCTAAAAATGTTTTCTAAAAGAGAACGGGGATACAATTTGAGGGGGGAATTACATTTAAAACATCCTCGTATCCGTACAACATTAAAAGGTTTTTGCATCTCTGTGTGTGGAGTGAAGCGAAGACTGGAGTGAAGTGAAGACTAAGTAAAGATATGAAGCAAAGTCCAAGCATGGCGCAGTTTAAACAGCAGTTTAAGGATATGGTTTTTGCAGGGTACAAGGACGAGGTAGAAATTTGACAGGGTGTCCTTGTCCAATATTTTCACGTGTGTGTGGGTGCACGTGTATTTTGGGTGTATATATCTGTAGGTTGTGTATCCTTTGAGGTGTAACTGGGGTTAGTGAAAATGTGTATATGTGCGTATGTGTATTTACATATGTATAACATATATGTATATATATATAAAAAAATGAATAATAAAAAAAACACATGGCATATAATGTAATTGTAAGGAGGATTTCTGTATTCTGTTGATTACTAGATAGTGGAAAAGGGGGTGGGATTAAATAAGCTTATGCTTCTTCCTGCTCCTTTTTGAACATGAAAGTTATTTGTAGTTGCTCATTTTCCTTTTGTTTTGCTTTGTTTGTTTGTCTCTTTTAATTCTATGTTGTTGTACTTTTTCAATATGTTCAAAATAAAGATTCAATCAATCAATCAATCAATCAATCAATCAATCAATCAATCAATCAATCAATCAATCAATCAGTCAACCCCAAATCCTTCCTTTGCTGTTGTTTGTAGTTTAGTTCAGCAGTTAAAGTCTCGCTTGTTGTTCACCACCTGCCTCCATCGTCTGCTGTTGGGTCCACACTCTCTCTTCTCCAAACCGTCGGCTCCACAGACGTGACCACAGCTCACAGTCATCATCGTTTTTTACTGTGAACGTCCTCGAGCTGGTTGTTCACAGATGTTAGTTTGATTTGACGTTAGATAACTTCTGTTTTCTTCAAGTCTATTTTTTCTTTCTACTTACGATTTGTCCATTGTTTTGTTTCACTATTGTAAACCTCAGATATCAAACTTACTGCACATGTTTGGCCGTCGATCCTTTCAAACAGGTTTTTCTTTCTTCGTGCTTTAATTTGAAACTTGGACTAAATGTTGAAGAAACTCTGAGGTTTGTTGAATAAAATCATGTTGAATCTCTGTTGTATTAAACTGAGATATTTCACTGTTTCATGAGATCATTTTGTGTTTGATGGCAGCAGATCTCAGGTCAGTGACATGATCGGGTACAAAGAGTCTTCGAGAGGCCGAGTTTCTCAGAAACAAACAAGTTGATCAGTCTGCACGTCTGCAGAGGAAGCATGACCCCGTCCAGCGTTTACAGACGTGTTGCTGCCATCAGATTAAAAATGAGCTCTCTCAGTTTAAACATGTGAAATGTTTTCTATCTTCTATTGTGAATAAAATGTGGCTTCATGACATTTGAACATTATTCGACACCAACGACCTTTTTGCAGCTGTAAATGTTTAGTTTGTCACAACCAGATCAAAAAGTAAGAAGTTGTTGTGATTGGTGTAAAATGTGTGAGGCTGAGTTCCTCCTGTCACTGATGCAGCTCACATGTATCAGCTTCACCCTCCTCGTGCTTCATGTTGCCTGGAGTTAATCTTCACTTACTTTCTGTGGCTCTTTGTAAGATCTCTGATCACTTTCATTAAAGTTCTCACTGACTGTTGGATCTCTTCATATTTTACAGTGATGAGATTTTCTGCTTCTGAGGAAGTGAAGAAGAACCTGACGGGCACTGTGGGAGGAAACATCACTCTACCTGACTCTGTGCTGGGGGAAGGATTTCTGTTATATGAAAGAAAGATTATTGCTCTGGTGAATAATGGAGAAATTAAAGTCTACAAGAACAGACTTCAGTGGGACAGAAACTCTGGACTCTTTACACTCAGAGAGCTGCAGAGGAACGACTCAGGGATTTATACTGTCGACTCTAAAACAGGAAAAGGTTTCACATCATCATATAAGCTCACAGTGTACGGTAAGTCTCACATTTACTCTGGTATGTTTTTGTGCAACATCCCAGCTCCATATGTGACCTCAGTCTGTATGTTCCTCATTAGTTTGGTCATATCATCACTTCAGAATAAAAACAGCTTTTTGTTCTTATAATCCCACAAATGTCTGGTGTGAAAGGAATAATCAGCTTTGACTTCAGTGTTTTCACCAACATTACTGATGTGTACAAAGTGAATGAAAGAACAGGACAAAGCAGAAACTTTAAACACTGTTCTTAGAAAATCCTGCAGAACAACTGAAATTAACACGTTTTTATTTAACAGCTTTTTTAAACCAAAACACAAAACTTCCTGTTTACTTGAACATGTTTCCCATTTCATGGTCACGTGAATCCACAGAGAAGTAACACAAAGCCTCATTGGCCATGTTCCCACTAGTGCCTAACTATCGCCCAATCACAGCTCAGCACAGCACCCTGTGAGTTTCTAAGGTATTGAACTTCTTTATGAAGCATTAACAGTTACTTCTTACAGTCAAACATGTATATGTGAACAGCCCAGCTGCCACCTGTCAGTCTTGTGTGGCCTACAGTGTTACACTGCCTAACAAGCAGAACAGACACTTTTATTTTGACGGGTTTGTTGTTGATGGTGACTTCCTGTGGCTGCTGCTGTGAGAGGAACACATTACAAAACACGAGCTGTGGTTTCCACTCATGAAGCAACACATTGTGCTGTAATGTTTGTGTCTGACTACAAAGCTGCTGTCTGTGTCGTAGAAACCAACGACAGTCATGTAGTTACGGGAACCCACACACAGAATCATGTCTTTGTGTTTCCTGCTGTGAGTCTGTGGAACAGGAAACCTTAAACATGTCCAAATAAATGGATCAGACTGATGGAGCTCAGCACTGAAGCTGAAGATGCTGCTGCTCAATGACCTGCCTGAGCTGAAGGAAACCACGCTGGCATCTTTAGATCCTCACAAACTCCCAACATCCTGTTTCATAAACCTGTGAAAACTATCAACCTCCTTAAGTCTGACTCAGGCTGTTTGTCCTCAGCAGCTCCTGAAGTTTCATATCAGTGATGGTGTCGTTCAGCTTCATCGTACAGCTGAGACTTCTTCATGAAAGTGATTTGTCAGAAACATCAAAGTCACCTTTACAGCTCCATCACTTTGAGATGAGCTCAAACAAACATGCTGAGCTGTAGCTGCATGTTTGTTTGCAGTTCAGTCACTTCCTGAGAAAAATGCACGACTTCATATCTGTGCAGAGACGTGAAGGTTGAATTAAACATTTATAGCCTGGATTTTAAATCCTGATTTATAATAACATTATAAATAATTACTACTTCTTTGGTGATGCTCTGATGGCTCCTCCAGTTCAATAGATTCCCTGTCCTGTGTCTTCTTCACATGAAATTTGGATTTTTATCATCTTTTCACATCAGAATCAAAGTGAAACTAGACGAATGTGGACAAAGCATCATGGATGAGCTGTGGTGCACAGCAGGAGCCTCAGGAGTTTAACCTGTTTAAAGCTTTTTGTTGTTGTTAACGGGCTTTTTTCTTCCTTTCATGAGGATTTGAATCAGAGCGTTGGTTTCTTCTGTGTCCTCTTCAGCACCTTCTGCTGATAGTGATGCTAGTTTGACAGGAAACCTGAGAAATCCCTCAAACCTTTATGATGAGATTCAAATGGATATAATGGAGGTTTGGCAGTCTGCTGTCTCTGCTGTGTTTGAGATGAGCAGTTTCAAATTAATGTTCACTGACTGCATTAAAGCAGCAATAACCAGAGCTCTGCTGTCCTGATGATGTTCACTAACAAAAAGCTGAAAGTTAAAAACATTTTTCTGATGTTTATTTTTATTCTCCATCACTTTTCTCCTCCAGACTCTGTACCGACTCCTGCAGTGAAGAAAGTGAGTGTGAGCTCTGAGAGCTGCTCCTTACTGTGTCGGGTGGACAGAGAGACCACACTGCTGTGGTTCAAAGACGAGCAGATGCTGAACCAGAGCAGCTCTGCGCTCTCTCTGCCTCTCACTGTGCACAAACAGGACTTCAGCTCCTCTTACAGATGTGTGGCTGCAAACCCTGCAGAGGAGAAAACTCTTCCTGTCCATGTGAGAACCACCTGTGGAGACACAGACGACAACGACACCAACAGCTCGACTGAACCAAGAAACTGTGAGATTATTTCCAACTGTGATTTTAAACATGTTGTTCACTGTGTTTGCTGACATCTGATTTCCTGTTTGACAGATAACATCCTCATTATAATCTTCTGTGTCCTGAGTGCTACCCTCATCATCATCGTCATCATCATGAAGAGGAAGCATCCTGTCCAAGACAAGTTTAAACTCCTACAAGCTGCAGGCAGAGGTTTGTGTCCTTGAATATTTCTTTTCATATTTGTAATCTTGTTCTGAGACGTGAAGATCAAAGTGTAAAACATGTTTATGGAGGAAGTGCAGCAACAACCCCCCCATGACCAAACCACCAAACCAAAGCGGTCCTCCATCACAGAAACAGCTGTGAGCAGACACATGACAGATTATTAGTTACTACAAATGTAAGAAGTAATCCGAGTATTTTCACTGGACCGACTCAGGTCCACCTGGTTCTGACAGACGCAACAACTGAGCCAAAAATCCTTTGAAGCTGAAAGTGTGAAAGTGCTGCAGGTGAGAGTCACCTGTCTGCTGCTTGGAGGTCATTTCCTGTCACATGTTCCAGCTGATCCAGCTGTGATGAGCCGGCTGTCTTTAAACAAGCTGCAACAAGAGACACACACAGCTGTTTTCTACATTTACTCAGCTCCAACATTCACCAACTGTAACTGATTACAGCAGTAACTAGTTACTCGTGACGCTGCAGAGTATCATGCAGACGTGGACAGAGTAGGTGTCACATGTCTAACCTGAAGCTTCCATGAACTTTGTGTTTTCACAGCTCCTGTGGATGAAGTGCTCCTTTACACTGGCACAGCTGACAGCAGACAGGTGGGTACCTGCTCACACCGTCAGCTCAGAGTCCATGCAGCTCAGTGGAAGCTGACTACATGCAGACACACAACAAACACATGAAACACTAAAGTCAGGAGTGTGTTGGAGTCAGAGTTCTTCTGCTGGAACATGAACTTCCACACAGATCACATTCTCCCTCTGGCTGCTCTCCACCAGCAGAAGCAGCCGTCTCCATGTTTCACTGCGTTGCTTATTCCTGTGTTTCTCCTTCTCCAGGGTGGGATTTTAGCGGCGGTATCGGGAACCAGTGATGGCTCCAGTCTGACAGCAGTGTCTTACAAACTGGTGCTCGTCACACGAGAGGTGTGACTGGCTGGAACGTCCGAGGAAAGCTGGACTCTGGAAAGAAGTTTTCCTTTGGTACTGATGATTTGGATTGATTATGAATAAAGTGCATTTTTACAGTGTGAATGTGCCACAGAAGAGTTTCCATCTACGTCATCATGACCTCTGACCTGCTCCTCTGACACTGATCATAAAAGACTGTATCCAGACAATGGACAGAGGACGCAGCTGTACGTCATGTTTACCTGTCAAATCATTCAAATGATGCAACAAAGCAAAGACTTCCCTCTCTGTCACCTACCTGCTGCCTTGACTCCTCTCTCCTCGCGTCTCTTCCTCGCCTCCTCTCTTTGCATCCTCAGAGGGAGGGTCTAGGACAAGGGGAGAGGAGGTGAGGGAAGGAAACTTTGGAAGGATCTGAGGTGAACCTTCACGTCTCCTCTTCATCGTTTACCTTCGTGGACTCTGAAGGCCTCGTAGTAGGTCTGGGACTAGTAGGACCAGGTCTGTGTGTGAGGAGGAGCAGCTGGGCTTGGAAGAAAGCAGCAGAGACTGAATCACATTTGATTCTGATCAATATTCCTTCAAAGGTTTATTTGTGATGTGAGTGCATGTAGATCTCCAGGACGAGCCTTACTGCTGCTCTGAGGACTGAAAGCTTCACTGAGCTCTGATTTATTTCTCTGCTTTTAATTCACACCTTTAACTTCACACTTTTGTCCACAGTTCAAACTCCAGCAGCTCACAGAGCTCATCACTGCCTCCGTCAGCTCACAGGGCGCCCCCTTGTGGTCACTGACAAGCTGTTCACAAATTAGATTTGATGTCATTTATTCTCATCTTCCCGACTGTTGCTGCAAATACATGAAATAAATAACAGAAGCTTTGTGAGTGTTTCTCTTCCTACTCTTTGACTTCCAAACCACAAACAGGAAACATCCACACACATCCTCAGCTCCACGTGGATAAAATGACCATAGCAAAGAGCTAACGGTTCACACACTGCAGAGCTGCTTAGTGACGTTTGGAGCACAGCTGCTGTCAATGTTAATGAACATGCCCACTCATCTTAGTGATCTCAGTCAATGAAGCTCTGTGATGTTTTATTTTTTAAATACATTTTTAAATTAAATTCACTAAATCATAACAACAGTTTATTATGAAGTAAATGTAAAGAGAGAGCACATCAATGCAATGACCACACAGCACCACCAGGGGGCAGAAGCGTCTCATTTTGGTGACATTTTATTTTACAACAGAAAATGAATAAAAGCAAAGAAAAGACTGTTTAACAGATTTTATGTGAGCACATTTTAGTAAGAGATGCACAGGAACATGATTCAAAAGGCTGTGGGTTTGAATCCCAGTACAAGAAAACAGTGACTAGAACAAAACGTGCTGACGTTTGTTTAGATGGTAGGGTGCAGCTGTAGACCAGAGGAAAGGAAAGAATCTGGGTGTGTGTTTGTGTTTTAGGTTGGTTTAGCTGTTTGCCTGGGTGTGTGTAATTGTGGAGAGAGAGGAATTTATTGTCGGGGGGGGGGGGGGGGGGTCTGCCTGTCATAGAAGGAAAGAGGAAGCCACAGCTGGGGTGGACAGATGTGCACAGAATAGAGTAAAAGTAGATGCAAGTCATGAGGATACAATGTTTCAGTAAGATGTTGGTTACATGAATGTTTTTTTTCATTACTGATCATGTGCCCAGCATCCACACTGCACATGCTTATGCAACACACACACACACACACACACACACACAGACACACACACACACACACACACACACTCAAGTATGAGCACAGACTGGTACCATACAGACACCCCCACACAGGGGCGGTCCTAGCCTGTTTGGTGGGTTTAAATGTTTTTGCAGATGCCGTGACTCCGCCCCCAGCACGATGTCGCCCTGGGCATCCGCCCATGTTGCCCTTATCAAAAACCGCTACACACACACACACACACACCACTCTGGCCATGAGTTGCTGTTGTTGCCATAAAAGGGAACCCCCACGGTCTGTATGTCTGCATGTTTTAAAGCTCAGGCGGGCCCTCCCCTGAATGTGTATCTGTGTAGGACTGAGGGAGGGGCTGCCCCTCAGATCTGCTGGTTACAATTGCAGGATCTCCCTCTGCGCAGAGGTTCGGTTAAATAAAAGCATTACAAGTGTTTGTGAAGTCAGTTTCTTTTCAGCTGCGTGACAAACAGATGTAAATGGCCTGCATTTGTATAGCGCCTTAAGGACCCCAAAGCACTTTACACTACATTCAGTCATTCACACACACACACTGGCAATAGCAAGCTACATTGTAGCCACAGGGGCGCACTGACAGAGGGGAGGCTGCCGGACACTGGCGCCACCGGGCCCTCTGACCACCACCAGTAGGCAAACACGGGGTTAGTATCTTGCCCAAGGATATTTGGCATGCAGTCAGGAGGCAGCCTGGGATCGAACCACCGACCTTCTGATTAGTGGCTGACCTGCTCTGCCACCTGAGCTACAGGCACCCCGAATGTGATTTATAACAGTTGGAATGTGAGTGTGCAGGTCTGTGAAGCCCCCTCCACACCATAATGAGGGTCTGTGGGTCTGTGGGTGGGTTGCAGAGGGAATTGTGTATGGTGTGGTACATTCTTCATAACCCTGCAAGAGACAAAGAAAGAGCCGGGGAGGTGGAGGTCTGGTGCTTATTCTGGCCGCCTCGCTGTGTTTCCATGTTCTCTCTCTATGAAGCTGTCGCACAAAGTGTTTCTCTGCTGTTTCTTATTGAATCTTCAAAGGCTGATTATTACTTTGTTTACTGTTTACATTCTCACCTTCCTGTTTTCTTTCACTTCTATTATAACTGTTATTTTGGTGGTTACTTGTCTCCATCTTCTCTGATTGCCTTGCTGTATATTTGTAGCGCTGTCACGTGTGCTCCCTGTAAACACACATTTCACAGTGTTTAACCTGCACAAACGTCGCTGCCTCTCATATCTTTGGTTTGTAAACTGTGACATTAATCTGGAGGAAATGTTCTCTGACCTTCATGTTTTCACTCAGACTCAGTTTTACACTTTTTTATACGTGATTCCAAAAACCAAACATACGTCACTGAGACAGATCAGCTATTAGAGTCATAAATAGTAACACATGAACAGTTACAGCCCGACCTTCACATAATCTTTAACTGACTCTCACATCTGAAGCCAGACATCACGTCTGCATGTGTGCTGAAATGGTGAAAAACATTAGAACAAAGAAAATTGTTCAAAACATTCCCCATGAACCGGGAGAGCCTGTGCATCACATCCTGTCCTCGTCGGTGATCATATCCCATCGACTGTGCCTCCTGCCATCAGCTCATGACCTGTAACACTGACGGCGGCTGAGAGGAGTTTGGATTTAATAAAGTAGCTGAAAACAAACTCCACACTTCCTGTTCTCAGTTTTCCAGGTGAAACATGATCTGACAGGACAGGTAAAGTCTGCAGAGCAGCATGTTAGAATATCCAGTAGAAATAAGGACATTTACAGCCTGATATCTGCAGCCTTACAGAATAAACTCGGCCTCTCCCTGTCTGTGCTCAGCTGTTCATAAATAATTCAGAGTTGTTGTTTCTGTGCATTCCTCATTAGTGTGTCACTCGTGATCCGATCACACCCACAGCAACTCACTCACACACTTTTTATTCTTGACTCATTCTCAGACTGTTAAACAGCACCATCATGAATCCATCAGATTCTCCTGTGTTTTCATGATCAAGGTTTCTTTCCTGGTTTCAGATATAAGAAACTTTATAAAAATAATAGTAGAGCCTGAAATATGAGGCTGATATGTTTGCTGGTATTAACGGTTTGCTGATAAAGCTGCAGACAGTATCTGTATCAGCATTATAACAGCAAATGAACTAAAAAGTAAAAAAATAAAATAAAGAAGAGACGGAGAAACAACCTTTGTCCACCAGATGTTACCAGCTGGGCAAACAGATAATCCACAACTTGTGATATAAAACTTTTCATTTTTAAACTGCATTGTCCTTTTATGTCTGAAGGTTCTCAGTCATCCAGGTCATCGTAGTCTAAGGAGCTTGCAAAGAAAAGCGTCTGGACTTCTTTAAGTTGCTTGAAGACGTTTCACCTCTCATCCGAGAAGCTTCTTCAGTTCTAAGGTCAAATGGTGGAGAGTCCCAGATATAAACCTAGTGGGAGTTTCCCCCCACAGAGGGACAAAAGGACCCCTGATGATCCTCTAATCGCCTGAGCCAAGGTGGGAAACTGGGTGTGGGTCCCAATCAGCCAGAGTTTGGGGTGAGCTCATTGTGAAACCTGGCCCCACCTTATCATGTGAATTCCTGAGGTCAGATGGCCCAGGATGTGAGTGGGTGTTAAGGCGTCTGGGAAGGATCTCAAAACTGGATTATAGATGGCAGAGAGTTGGTGTCGTAAACCCCGCCTCTGTTCAAAGATGGTCGCTCACAGTGGACATAGATGCTTCTTTCACTCCTCTTTATACACATGTATATGTCACAATCCGGCTCATAGGAAGTGACAAACAAATGGGAGACCACACACAGGGTTTTAAAGACTGTAAGACATATTTAATGAAAATAAGGTAAAGCAACTTAAAGACAATTTAAAGGACATAACAGCCATAACTGAAACTTCCAAATAAACATAACACGTCAGAAGGAGCCAAAAGCCAGCCACCCTGGTTCAGTCAAGGTGTCTTTATATACACTGGGACTGGCCCTCTCAGGTGTGCTGCATCAATAATTGGGTCAGCTCCACCTACCTGCAAGAAACAGGTAAAAGCTAAAGCAAAACACAAGGCCAGCCCACTGGCCGTCACACAAACCATCTGTCCTCTCTGTCCAAAATGTGAACGTTGGCATCCTCAAAAGAGTGACCTTTGACCTTTAGATGCAAGACTGCTGAGTCTTGTCCTGTGGAGGTGGCTCTTCTATGTTGTGCCATGCGCTTGTGAAGTGGCTGTTTGGTCTCTCCAATGTAGAGGTCTGGGCATTCCTCGCTGCACTGTACAGCAAACACCACATTGTTAAGTTTGTGTTTTGGCGTTTTGTCTTTCGGGTGAACCAGTTTGTGTCTGAGCGTGTTGCTGGGTCTGAAATGCACTGGGATGTCATGCTTGGAGAAAACTCTCCTGAGTTCCTCTGATACACCGGCTACATAGGGGATGACAGTGTTGTTGCGTCTGTCCTTCTTATCCTCCCTCGCTGGTGTCTGGTCTTCTTTTCTGTGCCTCTTTGCTGACTTTAAGAACGCCCATTTAGGATAGCCGCACGTTTTGAGTGCTTCCTTTACATGTGTGTGTTCCTTCTTTTTCCCTTCAGGCTTAGAGGGAACACGTTCTGCCCGGTGGTGTAGGGTCCTGATTACTCCAAGTTTGTGTTCCAGAGGGTGATGGGAGTCAAAGAGGAGGTACTGGTCCGTGTGTGTGGGCTTCCGGTAAACTTCGATGTTGAGTTTGCCGTTCTCTTCAATGTGCACGGCGCAGTCCAGGAAAGGCAAACAGTTGTCCTTTGTGTCTTCCCTGGTGAACTTGATGTTTTTATCCACAGCGTTAATGTGCGCAGTGAAGGATTCCACTTCTTGTGTCTTGATTTTGACCCAGGTGTCGTCCACATATCTGTACCAGTGGCTGGGTACTCTTACTTTGAAAGAGACAAGAGCCTTTCTCTCCACTTCCTCCATGTAAAGGTTGCTACAATAGGTGACACGGAGGAGCCCATGGCACAGCCATGTTTTTGTCTGTAAAAGCCTTCGTTGTATTTGAAGTATGTAGTGGTGAGGCAGAGGTCTAACAGTGTGCAGATCTGATCGGGTGTGAAGTTGGTCCTGTCCTCCAAGGAGCTGTCTTCTTGTAGTCGTTTTCTGACAGTCTCCACGGCCTCCGTGGTGGGTATGCAGGTGAAGAGAGAGACTACACCAAACTGGTCTTCAAGTAACTTAAAGAAGTCCAGACGCCTTTCTTTGCAAGCTCCTTTGACCACACCTGAGAGGTTAAAGGTCAACCTCCAGCCTTTTATGTTTGAAATGATGAAGAGTACTATACCAGAGTTTATCTACATGTGCTTTTGCTAAAAATAAATCCTCTTTATTATTAATCAAAGAAGAGTTTCTGTTGTACTGTTGCTAAGCTGCTTTAATAAAATATCCTGTGACGTCTAAGTTGGGGATTTTCCCTTTTTAACGCTTTGTGAAACAAAAAAGGTAAAAACCTGAGTATGAATCTACATGAGTATAAACGGCTCTTACAGGTTACTCCGGCCTTCTGAGGGTAACAGATCGCCAGGGCCTAATTTTCCAGGCCACCAATTCCAGTAGTTTTCAAAGAGCAGTGATGTAGAGGGAAGCTGCTGTTAGTGGGTGTGGCTGATGGATGCTGAGCCTGCAAAGGTACGAGTGATGTGAGGTGTTCATCATCATCAGTGCTTCAAATTAAAAGCATTTCCTGTCACCTGGATCCACATCTGGACCGTAGAAAAAACCACTGAAGCCACGTTTGACCAGAATATGAATAAACATCCCACAAACTAGTGGATCAGAAGGTTTTCATTAGCTAATCTTCTAGTGATTTGAGCTACATTATGTTTTGAAGCTGATGAGAGAACAAATAAAAATAAAAGTCATATTAACACCAAAAACATGGGCAGGAGGAAGGATGGCTGAGCCAGATGTTCAGGCTGTCCTGAGTGAGCGCACAGCTGCAGTGGAAAGCAACTGACTTCAGACCAGCTGACCTGACTGCTGAGCTCCACCTGAGCTGCTCATGGTTTGGAAACCAGTTCAAATTTAAAGGAGACGAAAAAGCAAACATTCAGATTTAACTGCATGTTCTTCCTCAGTAACTGTAATCAGTTACATGTAACTGATTAGCGTTACATATCATGTTTTAAGTGTTTGTTCATTAGAACGATGGTTTCAGAGCAACGACTCCTCTGTCTCCTACCTGCTGCCTTGACTCCTCTCTCCTCCTGTCTCTTCCTCGCCTCCTCTGTTTGCATCTTAAGAGGGAGGGTCTAAGATGAGGGGAGAGGAGGTGAGGGAAGGAAACTCACCTGTCCTGAAGCTTAGCAATAAGTAAAAAACAAGCCTTTAAAAAACAGACACAAGCTGCAGCGGGTGATAAACATGTGGCTTCTTCTGCTTCATAAAGCTGAAGTTTTTGCCATGACATCGAGAACAGAACATCCCGGCGTCGAACATCAATTCAATTCAATTTTATTTATATAGCGCCAAATCACAACATAAGTCGCCTCAAGGCGCTTCATAGATACAGAGAAAAACCCAACAGTTATATGACCCCCTATGAGCAAGCATCAACGTGCAGGAAATAAACGCTTAAACCACAGAAAGCAAACAAACACAAAGCATTTTTATTGGAACTCGTGTGTTTAAGTGTTCATATGAAAGGTCTGGATCCTGGTATTGCGTCAGTTTACAGAGCACAGCTCACAGGTACAGAAACATTTGCATATATAGTGTTACGAGTCTTAATACTTCAATGATAAACACGATGAAAAACACACTTCCTGCATCGTCCTGTTCATTCAGACCGAAAGTCCCAAAAACTCAGCTGATGGTTTTTTCTTTTCATCCAGCTGCTGCACAAAGAACTGAACCTTTATAACACAAGTAATAACACGTTACACTCAACACTGCAGGCATTCGCTGCATTTTATTAACCTTTGTGTTGTATTTCCACATAAACATGGTTCACGACCACAGGCTCTGCTGGCTTCACTGATCTGAGTCCAGCTCGCATCATTCACCAGTGCAGCTGTGTCTCACTCTTTCTACTTTCTCTGTCCTCCTGTCTGACAAACACTAACATTTCTAAAATACATTTCAGACATTCTTTGCAGAAAAAACTGTAAATTTTTCTTTTATGGATATTTACTGGACGTCTCCCCTCACGTCTAAGCTCATCTGCTTTCTAAGAAGTGTGATCAGTGGAAACATAATCGTGACTTTAAGAAGAAAGAAAGGAAATTTTAGCTCAACGAGTCTCTTTGTTCGTGTCACAGATTTGTGCTTCACAGTAAGCCGAGCTCTTTGCACAGATACGGATCGTTGGCATAAAAGACGGCGATCATTTTTGAACTTGCTTCAGCTCCTTTCTTTCGCACCATGTCGATCAGGTCTCGAGCTTTCTCGTCTCTCGGTTTGGCTCTGGCCGCTTCGCCCTCAGCATCAGTTAGCACGGTTTCGTGCTGCAGCTCGTCCAGCAGCTTGTTCAGAACCGGATTCGACACTTTATCGACGAAGTTTGTGCGAGCGAGTCGCAGCTTCTCTGCTGAGGCGCTGTTCCCCATCTGAAGAGGACTTCCACCTGGAGAGTCAGCCGAGGATGAAGCTGAAAAAATACGTTTAGAGTCAGAAACACAGTGAGCACATTTCAGTGCAACATTTCTACAAATCAGATCAGTGATTCTGAGCAGGACAGCAAACGTCCCAAAGCTGGTTTTCTTTAATGGACACAACGGTCGAGTGATTTCTGTCCTTTAAAAATACAGTTTTTACAGAGGAGACACTTTTCTTCAGGGATTGTTTACAGCAGCACATTTATCTGGTGATCTAATGAGACTTTGTAGGATTAGGATTCAACTTTATTGTCATTACACGTGTTTGAATACAGGGTAAGAAATACAGTTTGCATCTAATCAGAAGTGCAATAGGAGCAGATTACATACAGATTAGCGTTGGATAAAAGGTGGGAACAGTTATGCACAGATTATGTACAAATAGTAAGTAAATATACAGATGTTTATATTGCTATACAGACCAAATGTACAGATGTGCTACATCGATACAGATGCATGATGTGTGGTAAACAGCGTTATGAATATATCTACAGCCGAGGAAGCGTAGCTCTCTGAACAGTGGACGCACTATAACAGAGACTATGTCAGTGTCCTAAACTACAGCAGTAACCAATGTGAGCATGTGGTGAACGTTGAGAATGAATGACAGTCATGATCATGGTCACTGGGAGGGATGGGGGGAGGAGGAGTGTAGGAGTTAGGTGAGTGTGGATGGAAATGTTCAGCGGGGGGGTGAGTTCAGTTCGGTGACAGCTGTGGGGAGGAGCTGTTCCTAAACCTGCTGGTTTTAGTCTGAAGGCTCCTGTAGCGCCTTCTGGAGGGGAGGAGCTGGAAGAGTTTATTGGCAGGAGGAGAGGAGTCCCTGAGAATTGATGCGTAGACATGTCTTCTTGTGGACATCCTCAACGGCAGGAAGTGGAGTCCCTGTGATGCGTTGGGCGGTTTTCACTGCAGTGCCTAGCGTTCGGTAACAGTTCCCAGACTGGGACACAGTTGGTCAGGATGCTCTCCATCGCACACCAGTAAAAGTTACCCAGTATGTCATAAGACAGGTGGTTCTTCGTCAGTGTCCTCAAGAAAAAGAGGCACTGATGGGCCTTCTTGACCAGGCTGGAGGTGTCAGTTGACCAGGTCAGATTCTCAGAGATGTGGGTCCCCAAGAACTTGAAGCCGGAGACTCGTTCAACAGCTGTGCCATTTATGTAGATGGGGACATGGGTGTCTGTCCTCTCCCACCTGAAGTCGTTCAGGCATGCTGGTGATGAGCGTTTCAGCACTGGCACGATGAAGGTGGTCTTGAAGCACGCTGGTACTACTGCCTGGGCAAGCAACGTGCTAGAGATGTCATCAGAGGGCAGGGTTCTGGCAGACTTTTCCTTGTCGTCCTTGTCAAAATGAGCGTAGAAGCTCATTGAAGGAGGAAACATTCATGGTGTGAATGCCCAGCCACAGGCATCGTGGGTCCTAGTTGACAAAGTGTTCCTCCAGCTTGTAGCTGTGCTCGGCCTTCTTGGTGCCCCTCTTCAGGTCTGCCCTGGACGTACTGCAGGCCTGAGCGTCACCTGATCTGAAGGCATTGTTACGTGCCTTTAGTAGAAGCAGGATTTCCTTTGGCTGCACCTGAATGTTGTGTGTATGTACCAGGCTGTTTCCTTCCTGTGGGATAATCCTGGCTTTGTGTGACACACTGGTTTATAGTATTAATGAGATGGGGTGTTTCACCTCCAAGTAATCTTTTTTAAAAAAATCCCAGGAAGTTGATTCTGTTCATCTGGACGAAGACTTTTTTCGTCATCATCAAAGTCATTTGTTCAGCCTCGAGGCTTTTATTGCATTTAGCTGTGCAGCACTTTGGTTAATGTGTGCTGCTGTTAGATGTGCTTTGAACTAAACTGACTGTGGATGAAATTCAGAGCGCAGACTGAATCAGGCAGACGCACAGCGGTGTAAACTTAATAAACTTATTATTATTTTACATTTATTTAACAGTGAAACGAGGACGGAGATTTGAGAGAATTAAGTTCGTTTCTCTTTTATGTGCAGGTTGGATCTCTGTCAGGTTTCAGTTTGTGCTGAGTTAAGGCTCACCGGGCAGACGAAGGTCGTGCTCCCACACTCGTGTCTCCTCGGGATCTTGCACCATCAGCATCACTTCCTCTGCGTTCGTTGTCAGGATGATCTCAAAGGTCGGGTGGTAATTTGGTCCGTAATTTTCAAAAAACTCTGCACGCTGAAGCGAAATGGAAACGCACAATTTAAAACAGCTTTGTGGACAAAGTGTCTGCTGACACTCAGCGACTGATACTCACTGCAGGCTGTATTTTAAAGTGGTGCGGGGCGCTGCTCAGACTGTACTTTTGACCTTTGTGGAAATAACAGAAGGACGGCGCTTCGATGTACTCTGAAGCAGCGTGCTGCACTTTCACCTTCAGAGACATCACAACATTTTCTTAGTGCATGAGTAGTTTCAGAGCTTCAAAGCAAACAGATACAATCAGAGGATTTATTCATGCAGAAGCCATTTAATGATTTCATGATAAAGTCATACGTCGTGCAGAGGGACGTTTCCTGGGAGCAGCATCACACTGAGGATGGGGCGTGGCCTGTTTCTCAGGAAGAGCAGTACTTGGCCACGAATGGGTTTCGTCATGTAATTGAAAAAGCGCTCAACGAGATCCCAGACGAGGCCAAAGGCGGAGAGGTGAGGGACGTCCACGACCACGTGAGTCTCAGTGATCTCCAGAGGCTGTATGATGCTCATGCCATCATCCGTGATGTGGACCACAGAGATGCTGTCAGAGACCAGTGCTGGGAAAACACACAGCTTCGTTCACTGCAACAGCCTCCAGAAACTTTCCATGGAAAGCAAATCAGAGCATTTTCTGCAGGTTTAATTCTCCTTCAGGTGTTTCAGTGGCGTCCTTACCCGGCTCAGGCTCACAGTGTGGGAGGTGCAGCTGACGTATAGAGTCCTGAGGACACTCGATGCCGAACAGCGGGCCTCCGGCCACTTTGTGCGCTGGTTGGAGGACCAGAGGATCCCAGATCAGAGTCTTGTAGGTGACCTCACTCTCACGAGTCACATCAAAGACCAGACCAGTCAAAGAACACTGGAACAACCCTGGACCGGGAAACAGGAACCTGAACGACATAGAACGGTTCAACATGGAGCTCATTTATGTAGCTGTTAAATTCAGTCTAATTTAATTTATATGGTGCAAGACTGTCATCACAATAGAATTCATACTGCAAAGTAAAACCCAAGGCTTTATGTTATTATACTAGTGAGAGAATCCTAAAAGAGGAAGAAGCATCTATGGCCTTCTTCAACGTTTCCATCAGATGACAGTTAGATGATCACATCCGTCTCTTTTAATTAAAACTTTACTTACTCGTGTGTAGGAGTTGATGGTCAGCCACTGCCTCTATTGACCATGACTTTGGTATTTTAACCAGTTAAGGTATAACTAACCAAGGCCATGTTAAAGTTAACAAATGTGTGTGTTGGGAAGTTGCAAAAATATAACACATAAAACAAAGACTCAAACTGACATTCGACCTTGTAAACAGCAGTATATTAATTGGCTCCCAATACTCCATCAATTGGTGACCACCATCTACTGTCAGACACAATCTGACATTCAGACTCAACCAATCAAACATTTGTTAAAAGCATTTTTAATTTTCCCCACATTCTTCTTTGCATATGTAAAGCACTCTGAGCACGTCTGTGTTTGCAGAGGACATAATCTCACAGTGGGCACATCGAGGCTTGCGTGTCGTACCTGTATGAAACGCCTGCTCTTTCTTTTCTCATCTCAGGTGTGAAGCTTGATCGAGCCTAAAAGTCCAGAGAGGGCAAATTAAATATTTTTTGTAGTTACACAAACTTGTGATGTTGGTGCTACTGAAGAACCAGAAATACTCACAGTTTCCATTTGCAGCTTCACCACCCTGCACAGGGTCAAAGTTCCACTATGAACACTGAATGCTGGGTAGAGAGGCTCGGTGAACGTGGTGTGGAAGGTATGAATGAGAGTTTTTTTGTCACCAGAAAGTGAATAAAAGGACAGAGTGCCAGCTGGCCAGTCCAGAAACAGTCCCAGTCTCCTGCGTCTGGCCAGGAATGCTTGGACGTCGATGTGTGGGACCGGTATAAAAGTTTCCCTCAACCCGTGTCGGAAGGAGTAACCGTTTGAACAGGTGATGGTGAAACACCAGCTCTTGTCAGTACGGTCAATTTCTGTGTCCCAGCGTCCCTTCCTCGGCAGGCTCTTATATGCAACACCAATATTCACAAACGCTTCCCAGTCCACCTCCCAGTAGCAGCGCCCAGTCAGAGCCTCTCGACACAGCACCTGATTCACTTGGTCAAATCTCTCTGGATGATCAGGATACGACTGCTTTTCCTCAGTGCTGCTTACTTTCCTGTCACATTCAGACAGGACGAGGTTTTCATTCACAGTGTTGGGGTCGAATGTGAGATCACAGGCATCTGTGAAAGAGATGCAGTGAGTTAAGCTTCAGCTCAGTCGATGTTACAGAGAAACTCAGTGACACTTACACTTGTTCAGAAGCTGTGGGTCGACCCAGTGCTCTTCATTGTGGTCCACACTGAGGCAGAAGAGGTCAGGCTGTTATTATTAGTAAATAAACATGAAATAATCTAATATGATAAACATGTTTTGTCAAGGCACCGTGACAGGAAATTATTGCCTTGAGTTGATAAAATTAGTTCACAGATGGAGAGAAAACAACCTTATCAGAGATGATGCGTAAAAAAAATGGTCAAAGGACAAGTAACGAGCACCTGATATGAAACAACAAAGGTGAAGCAGCACTCAGAGACATGCTCCACCCTGTGGCTTTGGTCTGTGTGGAGAAAGATTCACTTCAATTCAAATGTATTTATATAGTGTCAAATCAAAATGTACTCATCGCTCAAAACAGTGAATCTGGCTTTAGTTAATTTTGCAACATTAACTGATAAAGTAATTTACCAATGATGTGCTGAGTTAACCAGAGACTTAGCCCCATCAGTTTAAATTAACTAGCTGACCTTGATAGCTGTAGAAAGTAGTTTGGGACCTTAAATAGGCTGCAGTTATGTGAGTGAAGTTGCCCCCCCCCTTCAAATCCAACAAAAGTGGTGTCAAACGTTTGTGATATATTAATAAGAAAACAGGGATGTTATGTTGTCAGAGGGGTAGTTTTAAATATGGGTCCCGAGTTATTTAAGTGACAGGAGGCAGTTTGTGAAATTAAATGGTTGTTGCTCCTTATTCATGGAGGCTGCATGTGGTGTACCACAAAATGACAAGATTGTGAATGATTAAATTATTCCAAGAGCTCAACTTGCTTCATCTAAACATGTTTCAATCGTGCTTCATCAACACGAAATGCAAAAGTTTATTGAATATGAATAAGTTGTGTTGATTTACATTTCTGCCAAAACAATTGTGTGCAAGCAAAGTCCACTATTGAATTAAGTAAATCCAACATGCTCCTTTTCACTGGATGCCCACTGTGACGGCCAGTGGCAATGGTAAGATGTTCAGATCTCCAAAGGTTGATTCTGTTCATCTGGACGTTTCAGTGGGAGAAACGTTTCGTCATCATCAGGTGACTTCTTCAGTCTCAGCTGACTGCAGGTTTCAATCGCATAAACAGTACATTTGCATAATGAAACCAGCCCACTGAAGGAACAATGGGCTGGGAGCTCAGTTCCTTCATCATAATTATGCAAATTCTCATACACATACGGGATCACTACAGGTTTTCTCTTAGGCAGCGGTGTTGTTGATCAATGGTCATGCCTAAGACCAATCCAAAGTCCTGATCCATGTCCAACAGCATTTGAAATAGATTCATCAGGAAAGCTACTCTGCACAGGGACTCCTTCAGAGAACTTGTCTGGAGTAACACAGACCTTGGGAAATGCTCTACAGAAACTCTGGAGTACAGTTTTCCCAATCCAAAACAGTTTTCACTTAGTGAATTCCCATTCATTATGCTAGTCCAAAGAGAGAAATTCATGCTGAAAGCAGTCATTGCATTTCAGGAGGGCCCAACACCAGAAACACTTGGGCATTATATGGCATTCTGTAAAAGGACCCCGTGCATATGATGACCTGAGAAAGGATGTAACCATAGCGTCTGAAAACCAGCGCATGTCCTCACACTGTGCTCTGCACAAAGGAATGATGGCAACAATTCATGAAAGAAAGTCCTTTTTTATTTTGTGAATTAGATGATGGAAATGGCTATTATTGAATTAGACTTGAGATGCTCAGACAGTTCCAAGTATTTACCTTTTCTAACAGGAAACACGCCCACATTCTTCTGATAGTTTGTATTTTGTTACCAGCAAACAAAGTTTTTTCTCCGACAGCATGCACAGTTTGTTCTAACTGCTATATTATAACCTAGTTTAAAAATATCTAATACTATTTTATGTTTCACAAATTTTTCACAGTACAGAAAAGGGCAGGGTGACCTCGGATGACCTCTAGAAACATTTATTCATATCTTTAAAATGTTTGCAGCACAAACGTTTGACATCAACTTTGTTTGATTTTGGTAATGTGGGGGGACTGGTTGACCTCTTGACTTTTACATTTTCATTAATATCTTTAAACAAAGGTTTGATACCACTTTTGTTGGATTTTAAGAAGGTCGACATTTGAGTGGTGTTAGAGCAACATCGTAGGCATTTTTGACAAAAAGTCATCTTGACTCTGTAGAAGTGGGTCCTGTTAAAGGCAATGGCATCATTACAGACAACCAAGAAAGCCGAGAGTGTCTTTACATTTACACTACAAAACCAATTCAGACACTGCCAATTTAATTCCATTCAGTTTTATTAACGCAACGCCAAATCACAACGCTTTATATTGTAAGCTAGGCCCAATTTAAATTTACAAGCCAAAAGGCTAAAATGACCAAAGAAAAAGTGGAAAACAGTTAAACATGAGAGGTTTTTGGACAAAGTTTGTGTTCTCTATTCTTTAAGCACCGGTTTGAGCACCGTTTAAGCACCTGCACCGTTTCAAAAGTACCGGTTACAACAATTTAATACATAGAGTTGCTATTTAGTTCATGTTGAGAAGGTTTAAGCAGTTCTAGCTCTGTAGTTCATTATTTTGTTTTTGATGGTCAAGATTAAAATCCTGTGTAGAAAAGGTATAAAATCAGTTAGTGTGGAATCTACACAGTGTACCGACTTGAGCGTTTCCAGTCTACATTCTGGGTCTTCCAGTTGCTCCAACAGCAGTTTCACTCCTGACACACCAGGATGGTTGTAGCTCAGGTCCAGCTCTCTCAGGTGGGAGGGGTTGGACTTCAGAGCTGAGGCCAGAGAGACACAACCGTCCTCTGTGATCCCACAACATGACAGCCTGGAGAGAAAGCATTACTGAAGCTAAAGCAACTTTTAACTTGGTTTGCACATGCAAAATACAGTAATGATAAAAATAAAGTACACCCTCTTTCATATCTATGGTTTAAACATCGATATATAATAAAAAAAATTATCTGATTCTTACAATTTGGTAAAAATGCAACTTATCATACAGAGCTATTATTTAACAGTAACAACACCAAAATACAGACGAACTGTGTGAAAAGCACAGCCTTACTGCTTTAAGGAATTAAGAGGGTCAGCCAGGTGCTGCTAATCAACTTAATTAACTGATCATCACTAAGTGTAAACATCTCTATAAGAGCAGAGGTTTGGTCAGTTTGCTGGTCTGGAACATCCAGGTGTGTGTTCATGCAATGCCAAGAAGGAAAGACATCAGCAATGATCTTAGAGAAGAATTTTTTGCTGCTCATCAGTCTGGGAAGTGTTAAAGGGAAAATTAAGAAAGTGAAAAAGATTATTCAAAACTGGAAAACATTCAGGATCTAAATGCGAACTAAATGCTGATTTAATTGGTGGTTTTAATGCTGTGGCATGACCTTCAGAGAGCAATGCATGAACAAGTTGCAGCAAACCCCAATGACCTGGAGCAATATTGTAACAAAGTAGTGGGTGACAATCTCCTCACAGTGATGTGAGAGGCTGATAAAAGCCACAGAAAAATACTTGAAGTTATTAATGCTGAAAGAGGCTCTCCAAGCTATTGAATCAAAGAGTTTACTCTGCGTTTCACCTACTGTTTCTGCATTTTGGCTCAGTGCTCATTAAATAAAAAATGACACAGTGTAACCTGTTATGTGTTGTTCATCTGAGCTTCTATTTACAGGACATAAAACCTGGTAGGAACCTGATGATTTTTATTTTATTTTTTTTAATTTATTTTTCATATAAAACTTTTGCGAGATCTCGCAAAACAAAACTCGGGATCTCGCAAAAGTTTTAGCCGCATTCTTCGGACGCCGGCTCGAAGCCGACCGGGAGGTCGAGGCACAATGTGCCGGGAAAGCGGTGTTCCTCGCGGCTGTAGTAGGTCTCGACCTCCCGTTAGCTCGAAGCTAACGGGAGGTCGAAGGCTGAAGAATGTCGCAAAAGTTTTGCGAGATCTCGCAAAAGTCCGTCTTAATTTTTTTTTCTCCCATGTCCCCTGCGGGGCTCCGTAGAATTGAAACAGGGTATGCTTTCTTTTAACTGTGACTATGTGAACTACATTATGAGACCAGAGGGTGTATCAGTACCTCAGTGTTTCCAGCCTACATCTTGAACTCCCAAGTCCAGCAGAGAGCAGTTGCACACCTGAATCCTGTAAGTCATTGCAACTGAGGTCAAGCTGCCTCATCTGGGAGTCGGAGCTGAGAACTGAAGCAAACACCTGACAGCACTTATTTTTCAGGTAACAACCAGGCATGCTGCAGAGAGAACAAAATCATCTGAACATCATATATGCAAGAGAGCAAAATGTGCAGATGGTCCCATCACTAATTGCCTTTACCTGAACTGCTCCAGTTTGCAGACTGGACCGATCAAAGCAGAAGGAATCATAGTCAACAGAGTTAATTCATCAGTGAAATCTTCATAGTTTTCATTCATCTTCAACCCTCTTGTATCATATCCACTGTAATCCTTTGGTTGACGGTACAGGCAGTTAGTCAAGTCCAGGACCTTCAGAGGTGATTGTTTAGATTGAAGGATTGAGGTCAGAATGTGACAATTCCTAAAGTCTAGCGAAAACCCAGATAACCTGTGCAAAACATATATTAGTTATAAACCTTAAATGCTAATATATGCCAGTAATTCAGTAGCTGGAAAAACTATAGCTAGGACAGTTAAATTTATTTAAATTATTTAACTAAAAGAAGTATAACTTGCAGAAACAGTTTTTTAAACTAACCTCAGTGTCTCCAGCTTACAGTCCGGACTTTCCACTACAGCCAAAAGATCATAAGGAATATCATCACTGAAGTTAGAAAAGCACACCAGATGTAACTCTTTTAAGAAAGAGTCTGCTGACTCAAGAATGGAGAGTACCACACTTAATCGATCACTGCTTATATGCTCACTCTTGAGTCTGTAGAATCAGAAGAAAAGTGGAAACAGCACATCATAGTGAGTTTTGGTATTTTTGTGGGTAATGAGAAACTAAACAGCAGAGGACACTGCGGTTGTTATAATAATGGTATGTTAGTTCATAACATGTATGTAGCAACCAGTACCACTGTTTTAGTTTAAAGGACGCAAGTATCTCATCAGGACTTATTTATATGGTCCCATAGTTGACAGTGCATGTCAGAGCACACACTAAACCATGAAGCTCAAGAAATTGTCTGCAGACTTCTGAGACAGGAGTTTATCAAGCCCAAGATTTAGGGAAGGGTAAAGAAAAATGTCTGCACCATTGAATGACCCCATAAGCACGTGACATCTGCTTATGGGGACATCTGTGAATGGAAAACATCTGAAACCACTAGGTTGGCTGCCCAGCCAATCTGAGCGATTGGAGTAGAAGGGTCTTAATCAGGGAGGTGACCAAGAACCCGATGGTCACTCTAACAGAGCTCCGGCATTGCTCTATGGAGAGAGAAGAAACTACCAGAAGGACAACCATTTCTGCAGTACACCACCAAGGCGTTTACAGTAGAGACCGAAGGAAAACCCATGGTGACCACTGTAAAGTCTCTTTATGCTGGCTTTAATCTTTGCTTTGTGCTTTCTTCACACTTGAACCCGATTGAACATTTCTCAAAAGATCTGAAAATGGCTATGGAGCGATGTTCCCTGATGGAGCTTAAAATGTTCTGCAAAGAAGAATTGGAGAAACTGCCCCAAAATAGGTTTGCCAAGCCTGTAGCACCATACTCAAGAAGTTGCCAAAAGCTGTGAATACTTATGTACATCTTATACTTTTAATTTGGATTTTTAATAAACTTGCAGAACCTCAAGCAATCTTTGCTCACTTTTATGCCATTATGGGATATTATGTGTACCATTTTGAGATGTAAAATAAATTTAGACCCTTTTGGAATAAGGCTGTAATGTGATAAAAATCCATCCATCCACCCATCTTCTTCTGCTTGTCCAGGGCCGGGGTGTGGGTGCAGCAGCCTAAACACAAAACCGAGACCACCCTCTAACCAACCACCTCCTCCAGCTTATACGGGGAACTCTCCTGTACTCTCCTTTCCAGCACCCTGGCATAGACTTTCTTGGGGAGGCTGAGGAGTGTGATCCACCTATAGTTGGAACACACCCTCTGGTCCCCTTTCTTAAAGATCGGAACCAGCACTCTGGTCTGCCACACCAGAGGTACCACCCCTGATTTCCACGCAACATTGTAGATGCATGTCAACAAAGACAGTTTACCAACCTCCAGAGGCTTCAGGAACTGAGGGTGAACCTCATCAACTCAAGGGGCCCTGCCACTGAGTTTGACAGAATCTCTTCGGTACACCACACTCTAGAGCGTCCTGATGCCACATGCACTTATGGACACTCTTATGTTCGAACGTGGTTTTCGTTATGGCCAAACTGTGGTTTGCACAGAAGTCCAATAACAAAGCTTACTCAGGTTCAGATCTGGGAGGCTGTTCTTCCCAATCAAGCCCCTCCAGGTCTCGCTGTCATTGCCTACGTGAGCATTGAAGTCTCCAAGTAAGACAACAGAGTCCCCAGGTGGAGTACCCCACTCAGGGGACTCCAAGAAGGCTGGGTACTCTGAATCGCCACTCGGCGCATAAGCGCAGACGACGGTCAGGACCCATTCACTGACCTGGAGGTGCAGGGAACAAGCCCTCTCGTCCACTGGGAGAAACCCCAACATACACGCAGCAAGCCAAGGGGATACCAAGATACCCACCCCAGCTCACCACCTCTCACCAGGGCAAACTCCAGACTGAGACAGAGTCCAGCCTCACTCCAGGAGACTGGCTCCAGGATTGAAAATCTGGAACAAATTAGGTGCAGTGAATAATTTCGATATGCACTGTATATGTCATTTCCACTATATTAAAATGGCAGACTTTAAATGAGATTATGTTTTTATTCCTTACCTTTACAAGTATTCACCATCTATCCTCCATCTAAGGGGCGATCATGGCGCAAGAGTTGGCAGTTTGCCTTGTAATCAGAAGGTTGCCGGTTCGAGCCCCGGCTCCGACAGTCTCGGTCGTTGTGTCCTTGGGCAAGACACTTCACCCGTTGCCTACTGGTGGTGGTCAGAGGGCCCGGTGGCGTGAGTGATCGGCAGCCTCGCCTCTGTCAGTGCGCCCCAGGGTGGCTGTGGCTACAATGTAGCTGCCATCACCAGTGTGTGAATGTGTGTGTGAATGTGTGCATGACTGGATATGTAAAGCGCTTTGGGGTCCTTAGGGACTAATAAAGCGCTATATAAATACAGGCCATTTACTATTTACCATCCATATCCTAAGCAATGTTAGTAAAGCCTCAAAAACAGCCTCAGCAAATTACTTAATTGAAACTCTTGTTTCAATCTCAAACTACTTACACAGCCTTCTTGCAGTTCTTCATTTGCTGGATAAGTTTCTCAGTCCCAATAAATGGTGTATAAGACTTTGTCAGATCAAGTTCCTCGAGCACTTCCCCTGATATCTGCATCATGGTCGACAGTACTGCACAGTCGATGGTCGAGAGTCTCGCTCCTGAATCCAGATACATTCTGATGTCATCCTGAAATCTCTCTTCCTTCAGCTCAAACTTGCAGAGGAAAAGGTTCATGTACTTCTCTCGTGGGATGTCTTTGACATGGAAATTCTTCAGGTATCCCTTCATCTCTTCGGTGGTGTCCGAGCTGCTCGTTACCTGTGGCAGTAAACCCTGCAGCACTGTTTGATTGGACTCCAGAGAAAATCCAAGGAAGAAACACAGAAACAGATCTAACTGACCTTTCTCACTTTGCAAGGCTTTATCCACAACCTTTTTCTGCAAATCCAGAAAGCTCAGATCTGTCGGGTCGACACCCAGGAAAGACTTCAAAGTACTGAAGTTGTCCGTCAAGATGCAGTGGTGCATGTAGAGAGCTGCAAGAAACTCCTGAAAGCTTAAATGCACAAAGCTGAACATCTTCTTCTTGTACAGGCCTCGTTCTTCCTTAAGAATCTCTGAGCAAAATCCACAAAACACTGATGCTTCATCAACATCGATGCCACTTTCTGTGAGGTCCTCTTCATAGAATATGATGTTTCCTTTCTGCAGCTGTTCAAATGCCAACTTGGACAGGTTTAAAAGCATGGCAGAGTTCTGGGCTTGAGACTTCTTCTGTTTGGACCTCTTCTTGGAGCTTTTCCCTGCATATTTCTGTCTCGTTCTTTGTGTTTGAATTAGTAAGTAATAAATGTACAGCTCTGTCATCGTTGTGATGCCGCGGCTCCTCTCATCACTCCATCCTTTCCTAAACACCTCAGCGATGATCCAGCAAAACACTGGGATATGGCCCATGAAATAGAAGCTGATCATTCCTCTAAGACGAGACAGGATTTCTTCTGCCTGATTAGCAGTGCTGAATCTCTTCCTAAAGTATGACTCTTTTTGTTGCTCAGTGAAACCTTGGACTTCTGTCATCTGGTCAATGTATTTAGAAGGTATCTGACTGGCAGCTGCAGGTCTGGATGTTACCCAGAGCAGAGCGCGAGGCAGCAGGTTGCCTTGGATGAGGTTGGTCAGCAGCACATCGACTGTTGATCTTTGATCTATTTCACTTATTCTCACAGCTCCATCGAAGTCCAGTGGAAATCTGCTTTCATCCAAACCATCAAAGATGAACAGCACTTGCTTGTGAACAAGCAGCTGTGTAGCTTCTAGGGGTTTTATTTCAGGGTAGAAGTGAAGGAGAAGCTGCAGCAGACTGTAGTCGGCATCTCTGAGCATGTTCATCTCTCTAAGGGGGAGCACAAAGATGAAATCAATGTGCTGGTTATATTTTCCTTCTGCCCAGCTTAGAGCAAAGTTTTGGACAGCAAATGTCTTTCCAATGCCAGCGATGCCTTTCGTCATCACTCTTTGGACTGTCTTTTCTTTTGCTGGTTGTTGCTGAACATGAATTCTTCCCGGTTTAAAGATATTTAAGAAATCGATCTGTTGATAAAAGAACTGTGAAATTGATGACTGCTGATGTGGGACATTAAAGTGATCTAGAATCTCATGTGATATGGAATCAGAATCCTGAGCCTGCTGAGTGACGTAGAGTTTTGTGTAGACGCTGTTAAATCGAGACCGATTATCCGATGTGCCCTCATTTATCCAGGTAAACTTTTCCTGGAGATGCTCTTTAAGCTTTTGTTTAACACTCTCCACGACTTTATCCTGCTCCATGTTTGCAGCTCTGTTTTCTCCACACTTCTTTCTGCTCCTGTCACTTTATTGGTGGGATCCTCCTGAAGGGAATATGAAAACCTGAAAGCAAGAAAAAAAAAAAAGTCCTTTTTCCTGTAGTATTATAATGGAGTAATAATAATAATAATACATTTTAGTTATAAGCGTCTTTCAGACCCTCAAGGTCACCTTACAGTAACACGTAAACATGCCATAAAAAACATAAGAAAAATGTATATATAGAAAACATGGTAGATAAAATTTAGACATAAACAGTCATAAAAGTAAATAAAAAAACTGAGCAAGGTAAAAATGGCCTAAGACAGATCAGGTGTATGCAATTCTAAACAGATGAGTTTTGAGACATGATTTAAAAGTGGTGAGACAGTGTGTTGTCCGTAGAGCAAGTGGAAGTGCATCCAAAGTCTCGGGGCAGAACAACTAAAGGCTCTGAGTCCATTATATGTTCAGTGGATCTAGTTCTGGAAATACTACGAGCAGCTGTATTTTGAACTAATTGCAATTTATGGAGGGATTTATGAGGTAAACCATAGAGAAGAGAATTAAAGTAATCCAGACGAGATGTGACAAGAGCATTGACAAGTATGGCGGTACTGTGTGGAGTGAGTGAGGGACGAAGACGGTTAATATTGCGGAGATGAAAGTAGGAAGACCGAGTGATATTATTTATATGTGCTGTGAAGGACAGAGTGCTATCGAGGATGACACCAAGACTTAACCCGAGGGGAGGGTGTGACAACAGAGTTATCAATGGATAACAAAAGACTGGTTGGAACTGTAGTCAGTTTTGATCTGGTGCCTATTAAAATGAATTCTGTTTTATTGCCATTAAGTTTAAGAAAGTTGTGAGTAAACCAGACCTTGATTTCACTTAAACAGTCAGAAATGGATGTGGGTGGGAGAGTAGCTGTGGGTTTGGAGGATATGTAGAGCTGGGTGTCATCTGCGTAGCAGTGAAACTGGATGTTATGCTTCCTAAAAATATTACCTAGGGGTAGGAGATAGATGATAAAAAGTAAAGGACCCAGGACAGAGCCTTGGGGTACACCGGAATTAACTGGAGTAGATACTGATCTGTGAGGGAGTAACTGAACAAACTGTGAGCAGCCAGAGAGATAAGAGGTAAACCAGGCGAGTGCTGTACCATGCCAATAGATGCTAATCTGTGAAGGAGGATGCAGTGGGAGATAGTGTCAAAAGCTGTAAGGTCAAGGAGAATGAGGATGGATATAAGTCCAGAATCAGTTGCAAGCAGAAGATCATTGGTGATTTTTACTTGGGCTGTTTCTGTACATGAACGGAAGCTGGACTGAAACTGTTCATACAAGTTATTTCCAGTGAGATGATGATGAACCTGTGCAGCCACTGTCTTTTTAAGAATTTTTGCTAGGAAAGGGAGATTTGAAATTGGCCTGAAATTATTTATATTGGAGGGATCTGAACCATTCTTTTTCAGTATGGGAGTTATTATTGCAGTTTTAAGAGAAGAAGGAACAGAACCAGATATAAGAGAGCAGTGTACGATATTAGCAATCAGTGGGGCAAGAGATGGGAGTGAGAGTTTAACAAGATTTGTCGGCAGTGGATCAAGTTTACATGATGATGACTTTAAGTTAGTAATTATGGAACATAGCTGAGTTATTGTGGGAAGTTCAAAACTGGATAGAGAGGATGACAGCTGAGAAGGACAAAAAATGCAGATAGAACAATTGACCATATCGCAGGACGAGGGCAAGTGTTGATAAAAAGATTCTCAATCTTGGTGTAAAAAAAGTCTATAATGTAGTGATATTCAGAAGGGTTTGCTTTTTTAAATATTTTTGTTTAAATTGATTTTCCATTTTTTTACATCCACATTCAACACTTCACACTTTCAGACATAATTTAAATTATTATTAATGCATAAAAATGACCACAAGTTCAAGTGTTTGTACCCTTTGACAAGACAATTGAAATTTACCTAACGTTTTTAATAAAGTTTCTCTGAACTTAAAGAAATTTCTCCAAAATGTGTTTTTGATTTAAAAACCAATATTGCAGTCCATATAAAATCTCATAGACGACTGCACAGACAAGCACGAAGAACCACACCCACACATAAATGCTAGTTTTGTCTTATACACCAGAAAGATATCACTCCGTTCTCAAATCACCTGTTTCACCCCAGCAAAAAACTGTTCCAACTTCTGCAATCAGGTAGAAGGTTCCGAACCATCCGGGCAAGAACAGAGAGGCTCAAGAGGAGCTTCTATCCTCATGTTGTGTCCGTGTGTTAATCCGTTAATCCATGTGCACAATATCGCGGCACAAGCAGGATTCACTGCACTGTTAATGTTAGCTATGTTATATTGCTGCCTCTGTTCGGTGGTGTCGAGCCAAACGGACTTTAACGTGTGTTTGAACGAGCTGACGGTTCACTCGTTAAGCTGAAAGAAAGATGCTTTAATCACAGCAGTCACACATGTGTCCACTGCACCATCTGGAACTCTTCTTGTTTACACTCGTAATAACACAAACACTAAATCCTCCTTCTCTGGTGCTGTTGTGTAGCAGTGTGTACACCTGAGACTGCCACCTGTCTGTCTGTCCTGCACTCTCTCTCTGTTTCTTTCTCTCTGATTGTGGAATAAAAGTATGAACATGTGTTTATAAGTTACACTTGTGTTTGAATCCTGCAGCTTATCACACATTTGATTTCCATGTGTGACGACTGCAAGTGTCCAGAGTGAGGACAGACTGAGGGACCCACTGCTGCACATCATCTGTGAGGCTTTGCACCCCTGATGATCCACCAGGACAAACTCAGCAGTGTGTGAGGAAGAGGAGGAGGAAGAGCCAGCAGCCAGTTGGGTGCTACCACAGGTGCAAAATGTTTCGTCAACATTGTAAGTTTTCTCCCCAACAAATGCAACAAACACACAGTGCAGCACTTCAGAGTCTGCTGGTGATCGATGTAGCGATTCTGTACTGTACAGGAGAGCACGGCACGGCCACGTTATAGCGAGGGACCACTGTAATTGTGAAGATTAGTCACAACATACCCTTCATGAATACTAACATATATTGACCCTGACCAGCAATCATTCACATATTTTTTTATATCCTGGCACTTTTTTCATAGCTTCTTGACATGCTCTGTAGGTGTGTACTGATATCGACATAACGGGGAAACATCTGGCTTTGACTCTTGTTCACCTGTAGTTTGAATGCTGGACATTTGCCTGTTTAAATCACAAGAACTGTCACTATACAGAGATGTGTCTTCTGCTGCAGTAATACAGTTCTGCTTGTGTTGAGTGACGTAAACAAACAATCGATCTACGCTCTTCAAACATCAAAACTGATCATTTGATTTTTTTATGACACAGCAGTGGTGAGTGTTCCCACCCTCTGCTCTTTGCAACTTAACGTAATCTTTCTGTTTTCGTGTTTTGGACATGGTTTTGGAGTCTACCTTCGCAGTAGCAATTGACTGCAAAATAAAGCTACCGGAAATGTACAACCCTACAGGAAGTTAGCATTTTCTCGTGCACAGGGTCTGCAGAGAGGTGTATTGACTGCAGCCTTAACCGTCCTCAAGGGCCACGCACTCACAGGCCGCTGAGGCCGGAAGTGCGAGGCTTGTAGGCTTGTGAAATGGGACAGTCTAGCCTGCCCAGGTTGCCTAGCAACCATGACACTAACAGCTGGAAACATTTCATACAGCTTTGTTTGACAGAAATGAAGGAGAACATGTTTTGTACATTTGTTTCTACATGAGCTCTGTGTGATTTGATAAGTATCTGAGGCTGAGACCACAGGACTGTAAAACATGATTGTTGGGCTTCATTTCTGTGCTGAACAGTTATTTTAAGATTAGCTAGTAAATAACAATTAGCTAATGTTGTTCATGAGACTAAAGTCAGTGTAAATATGATATGGCCAATATTATAGTTATTATATTGATCATTATTAGTTATTACAGCAGTGAACATGAACTCTGTGTCAAATACTGAGCTTCAGTAAAGATTCAACTTGCATTTATTTATATTTCCTATCACCTTAAATCTTCACTCAAAGACACTCAAGTATCTTTGACAGTGTAACTATAGATGTTTTATATATAAGAGACAAATATTTTTCTTTTAATATGTTGGCATTACTAAATGTGGCTCAATGCTTACATATATGTGTAAAAAGCAAATGTAGGAGCTGTGATAACTGTGTCTGATAGAATGAAGAGTAGACTGATATATGAAATATTCCTTTATTGGGTGAGAAAATCAGACCATGTCATAACTGCTGTAAGTCACACAGAATAGATATCAGAGCCTTAAACAGGCTGACGTCTGCTAAATGGATCAAACTGGGCAGAAAGTCTACAAACACATAACATCCTTATAGAATATGATGTAACACTATAGATCAACTTAGCTCAGAATATATAAAGCATATAAACAGTTACAGTAATATGATGCAACAAACACAGCAGTGCTACTGATCCAAAATACTCAAAGCTTCATAGAACTGAAACCAACATTTATTTTTAGCTCCATTCTGCTGCTGATACATACTTTAGGTTTCTGAATATTAAACTTGTTGCTGCCTTTCATAGTGTGTAACCTGAAGGCCCTGAGTACTCTGAGTACTTTCTCTCACACTGGAAACACTGGGATGATCACATTATTTGAACATTACTTAATAAGACTGATTCAGCACAGACAGTTATGTTAAACTTTCCTAGCAGTCCTTCACAAACAGGGAACAGTCTGTCTATTCTCTCCATCTGTCAGCTGCTGCTGGCTCTTCCTCCTCCTCTTCCTCACACACTGCTGAGTTTGTCCTGGTGGATCATCAGGGCTGCAAAGCCTCACAGATGATGTGCAGCAGTGGGTCCCTCAGTCTGTCCTCACTCTGGACACTTGCAGTTGTCACACATGGAAATCAAATGTGTGATAAGCTGCAGGATTCAAACACAAGTGTAACTTATAAACACATGTTCATACTTTTATTCCACAATCAGAGAGAAAGAAACAGAGAGAGAGTGCAAGACAGACAGACAGGTGACAGTCTCAGGTGTACACACTGCTACAAACAGGAGGATTTAGTGTTTGTGTTATTACGAGTGTAAACAAGAAGAGTTCCAGATGGTGCAGTGGACACATGTGTGACTGCTGTGATTAAAGCATCCTTCTTTCAGCTTAACGAGTGAACCGTCAGCTCGTTCAAACACACGTTAAAGTCCGTTTGGTTCGACACCACCGAACAGAGGCAGCAATGTAACACAGCTAACATTAACAGTGCAGTGAATCCTGCTTGTGCCGTGATGTTCAGGACTGCAAACCGAGCAGCATCACTGACTTTCAGCTTGTTGTGTTTGTGGATATATGACTGACTTTAATTATCCACAAAATCATCACATTCTCTGTAAGATTAAGGTCGACTATCAAACGGCGTATAAAGTAAAGGCTTTAAAACAAAGTAAACGCTGAAAGTACAAACATCACTAATGTCACATAACTTTGCCCAAGTGTGGCCAACAGTAATGTTTTAATGTTCTTCATTATTAAACATTTGCACATAAATAAGTGACATAATATTCAGTACTTACTTTTAAAAGCTTACTCTTCAGCCGCTCCGCTTCCGCCGTTTTTTTCGGCAAAATTATCCTCACCCACCGCCGCGCTATGAAGTCTGGGATATTCTGAATCCATAATCCTGATCTGTTCTGTCATGCAAATGGACTCAACCATGCAAGTGAACTTGTTAGGTCTGAAAATTATTAAATTGTTTATAAAATTATTAAATAAGCTATTTTATTATTTTATTTATGCACAATGTTAATGTGCTGATAAATGTGCTGGCGCTCCGTGTTTGAGGGTTAAAAGCTTCGTACAGTGCTACTGTCTGGATTTGAAATATTGAAGCTGACGTAGAGTGCAGAGGGTTTTGCAGAGGCTTACACATACACATGATAATGGTCTCTGGGTCAGGGAGTCTGAACAGTGTCCTGAACTAGACCTTACAATCAGCAGTAGGATAATATTAGATAATGAAGACTATGCAGGGTGTGTTCTTTGTTTGTTTGATTTCAGGAATGAGAGCAGATAAGAGATCGGACGTGAACAGATGGGAGGATTTGCAGCAGACTGCCACGTTTGGCTCTGGGAGAAGATCGCCATAATAATCTTATGTTACTGTAACATTATATAAACTGTTGCAGGCTGTTGTGTCACACTGGGGTCCGGCGCTGTAAACTTGTCATTTCAACTGCTGAAGCAAATTAAATCTTTTCAAATGACAGATATTTCTCCTGAATTCCTTCTGAAAATTTGGAACAGGACAGACTCGTGGATGCACCACAGGCTCTGTAACAGATCTGTTATAGAGGCTGTGGTGCACACTCGGGTAAATCTGGTCCAGAGTCACTTTGCTATCTGGGGAGAACCGAGAGAACCTAACAGCTGGAAAGCATGTCTGTTAGCTGTGCCACTGCAGCTGCAGCTGCTCCCAGATAAAGATGATAACACTACAACATTTGTATAGTTCTGTTTTATCCTTGTTATTGTGGCATATTAAGTGTAGGTCTACTATGCAAACTTAGACAACAAAACACGTTAAAATGCATTTGCCAACAAACACGACAGTGACTGTATCTCACTGTAGGACCACCAGTGGGAAATTACAAGCTTCCCCTCATCATAAAATACATTTTAAAACAAAGTGTGTTCCTATAAAAACTCCTGCTCCCACAAAACCTGCTGCCAAATTTAGACTATATCAGCTCCACATCCGTGAGGCGAGTTACAAACTTTAAGCCCCATTTTTGTGGAGAAAAGAGTTTGTGTCCACATCACGAGACCAGAGAAAATGAAAAATCTTTTACTTCTGCAAAATTCTACATGAGAGATCAAACCGTGACCGGCTGAGGCATTTTCACCACAAACACACTAATTGTGGAGGACTGTGTGTAATACAATACAAGTGTTATTTGTCACATACACAGTACCGGATATAACGAAATGCTTGGACAGGCTGCAGACGTAGCTGCGCCACGTAAAAGCCTGCACAGGGCAAAGTTAGACAGCAGGCGCACTTGTGACTTTATGCATCTGGCGTTGCTTCTTTTCAGCAGCAGTTACATATAGAAATATCACAAGCTTACCTTTGCTTTCACGGACTCTTCAAACTCTCAGATTCGTCATTATGAACTCCACGCTGCTCCACGTTTGGGTTGAGCTGATGCAATACAGTCCACGTCCTTGTTTTTGTAGCTCTGTATGAGCCTGTGGAAAATAAAGTTGGGGGGGAAAGTTGTGGAAACAGGAAGTGATGTTATAGTTACGTTCAAACTTGGCGATGGAAGAATTTTACTCTGCTCTGTGGTGTGTCCAGGTGCTGGTGCTACTGTTGTTGAGTCAAGAGTGAAGATAAGATAACTTATTTTAGCGACACGTGTATGCTAGAAAAAGATCCCAACCAGCAGATGTAACTATATAAAAGAACTGCTGTCAGCCTAACAGGTAAATTACAGTAAGGTAACTTTGAAGGAGACAGTTTGTGCAGGAGCTGTGTGGGTTGTAGCGTCAGGGTCAAACGACCCTGTAGACATGCCTGTGTGCACAGAAGAATAATCAGACATGAGAGAAAGATCATACCTGACCGAAAAAGCACTTCCTGTCTGAGCCAGCTCCTCACTGTGGACCACTGAGCTAACCTTTCAATCTAATGCATTATTTCTATGTGCGCAGCGATGTTCCCGTTGAAGGGAAGGAAGGCTGGATTCAGAAAAAATGATCTCCCCTGTATCCGGTTGTTCCCGTTAATGTTTAACCAGGTTGCCTCTGACAGGTGACAGTTCACCGACCCATAAAGCTGCACAGCGGGCCTCGCTGCTCAGATCCATCTGTAGGACGTGTGCAGATCCACAAAAACTGAACCAAACTACAGTGACTGACTCAATAACCTGCAGCGTCTACAACCTTCATCCCTCCAGCTCAGTAGGTCTGCCGGCAGCACAGCGCCCTCTTGTGTCTCCTGTCTGTATTACAGTATAATACTGTGTTTGTAGGAACTGACAAGTTAAATGCATGGAATAAATGATTGAGCCAAAAAACATCCAGGAGTTCTATTTATTGGAAGCTTGTGTATTAGTTTCAACTTCAATAAAAATAATCAAACGGAAATATATAAATAATTACAAATTTAAATAAGTAAAAACATGATGGAATCGAGTTTATTGCAAAAAGTGCACACTTGATCACAGGCCATGCTCTGAAGCCGCATCAGTGCCAGTTTCTATCCTTATGTGGAGTCGGTGCTGTTCTCGGAGCCGGTTCTTTGGTGACGTCAGTGAGCAGCTGACTTTATTTCTCAGCCACAGTTAGGTGATGATGCTCAGTGTTGATGCTGCGAGCTGAAGACGAGCGTCGTGTCCAATAAAGACTCAAACTCCCCAAAATAAGTATTAGAAACAGAGAAGACAAACTTTTAGCTACTTTTACATGGAAGCTAAATCTTTTTTGCCTCGAACCTCATGTCTACGTGCATGTGATCATCACAGATTTGTGCTTCACAGTAAGCCGAGCTCTTTGCACAGATAAAAGACGGCATAAAAGACGGCGATCATTTTTGAACTTGCTTCAGCTCCTTTCTTTCGCACCATGTCGATCAGGTCTCGAGCTTTCTCGCCTCTCGGTTTGGCTCTGGCCGCTTCGCCCTCAGCATCAGTTAGCACGGTGACGTGCTGCAGCTCGTCCAGCAGCTTGTTCAGAACCGGATCCGACACTTTATCGACGAAGTTTGTGCGAGCGAGTCGCAGCTTCTCTGCTGAGGCGCTGTTCCCCATCTGAAGCGGACTTCCACCTGGAGAGTCAGCCGAGGATGAAGCTGAAAAAATATGTTCAGCAGCACAGTGAGCACGTTTCAGAGCAACATTTCTACAAATCAGGTCAGTGAATCGGACCAGGACAGCAGGTTGGATCTCTGTCAGGTTTCAGTTTGTGCTGAGTTAAGGCTCACCGGGCAGATGAAGGTCATGCTCCCACACTCGTGTCTCCTCGGGATCTTGCACCATCAGCATCACTTCCTCTGCGTTCGTTGTCAGGATGATCTCAAAGGTCGGGTGGTAATTTGGTCCGTAATTTTCAAAAAACTCTGCACGCTGAAGCGAAATGGAAACGCACAATTTAAAACAGCTTTGTGGACAAAGTGTCTGCTGACACTCAGCGACTGATACTCACTGCAGGCTGTATTTTAAAGTGGTGCGGGGCGCTGCTCAGACTGTACTTTTGACCTTTGTGGAAATAACAGAAGGACGGCGCTTCGATGTACTGTGAAGCAGCGTGCTGCACTTTCACCTTCAGAGACATCACAACATTTTCTTAGTGCATGAGTAGTTTCAGAGCTTCAAAGCAAACAGATACAGATACAATCAGAGGATTTATTCATGCAGAAGCCATTTAATGATTTCATGATAAAGTCATACGTCGTGCAGAGGGACGTTTCCTGGGAGCAGCATCACACTGAGGATGGGGCGTGGCCTGTTTCTCAGGAAGAGCAGGACTTGGCCACGAATGGGTTTCGTCATGTAATTGAAAAACCGCTCAACGAGATCCCAGACGAGGCCAAAGGCGGAGAGGTGAGGGACGTCCACGACCACGTGAGTCTCAGTGATCTTCAGAGGCTGTATGATGCTCATGCCATCATCCGTGATGTGGACCACAGAGATGCTGTCAGAGACCAGTGCTGGGAAAACACACAGCTTCGTTCACTGCAACAGCCTCCAGAAACTTTCCATGGAAAGCAAATCAGAGCATTTTCTGCAGGTTTAATTCTCCTTCAGGTGGTTCAGTGGCGTCCTTACCCGGCTCAGGTTCACAGTGTGGGAGGTGCAGCTGACGTATAGAGTCCTGAGGACACTCGATGCCGAACAGCGGGCCTCCGGCCACTTTGTGCGCTGGTTGGAGGACCAGAGGATCCCAGATCAGAGTCTTGTAGGTGACCTCACTCTCACGAGTCACATCAAAGACCAGACCAGTCAAAGAACACTGGAACAACCCTGGACCGGGAAACAGGAACCTGAACGACATAGAACGGTTCAATACGGAGCTCAATGCTGTAGCTGTTAAATTCAGTCTAATTTCTGTTTGTATAGCTATTCGTCTCTAATATGCTTACGAAGTAAAAACCCTACAATCTTAGTGACAGAACTGAAATTATAAAATGATGCTCTTGGTGATCATGAGAAGAAATAACTTTTAACAGGAAAGGCCGCTGACAGAAGCAGCTCAGGGAGGTGCAGCTACCCATGTGACTGGGTGGAGATCAGACAAGGTTGGGTGTGGTCATGGTGGTGACTAAATGTCTTCCTATTAGTTATTATTAACCCTTGTATGGTGTTCGGGTCTGTGAGACCCGTTTTCAGTTTTTTTCAAAAGAAAAATTAAACAATTAATTATTTTTTCAACCTGAAATTCATTGGCTTTGGCTTATTTTCTGTGAAGAACATAAATCCGAACTAATTTTCAATGACGTCATACTGTACCTCCCCCCACGCATTTACATTACATACAAGGTGCTTGGGTCCACTGGACCCAGGTCTAATAAAAGTGTTGAAAGTGCAGGTCCTGTGTTCCCACACTTTGTCTTCCTCCTTTCTGGTGCTGCTGATAGTGTTTTCTTCCCCTCCTGCTCCGCACAAAGTTGCAACATTGTTGTCTGCTCTTACATTCCCACACATTTTACCCTCTTTCTTGAGGTATCCAAATTTTATTTTCTCATACCCTGTCCCACCTGCAAATTAGGGGCATAATACTATAAATAAGACTTTGCCAGTGTGGTTCTTAATCACAACTGATCAAGATGGCAAAAGATTATCTTATGCGAGGGCCATCCAATTGATTTTGGAAGAGAGAGGAGCTTCGGATGATGTTGACAAAGAGGTTTCAGAATATTTCACATTTCTGAAAATTCAGAGTCTGACAGTGACTTTGAAGAAGAGGATGAGGTTGAGCACCATTTAGTAACAAAACGAAGACGAGTACCCCATCTGCTGCCAGCTCCAGGACCAGAACAAGCCCACCAGACAGCAAGTGAAGAAATATGGATGTCAATAACTGGTGACATTGAATGGTCTTCTTGCCCAAGAAATGAGCCACCCTGCAGAGCTGTTACTGTGATAAGCCAGGGCCAACACGGCTGAAGTTACTCATGTGCAGGACATCAAGTCTTCATTTGAGCTTTTCATCCCAGATTCCATCCAGAAAATTATTCTGGATTGCAGTAATCTAGAAGGACGGTGTGTTTTTGGAGAGAGGTGGAAGGAGATGGACCAAATTCATCTTATCCTTGCAGGAGTTTTCAGGTCCAAAGGGGAATCGACAGAATCCCTGTGGGATGCAGAAACCGACAAGAACTTTTCCGTGCATCAATGTCTCTGGAAAACTTCCACAAAATTTCCAGGATTATCCGTTTTGATAACAGAGACGACAGACCAGCTCGACGGCAGAGAGACAAGCTAGCTGCCATCAGGACAGTGTGTGATAAGTGTGTGCACCACCTCCCCCTGTTTTACATCCCTGGGCCTAATGTCACCATTGATGAGCAGCTGATCCCATTTAGTTGTGAAACATATTGCTTCACGTGTAAATGTGTTGTGTCTTTCCACTCACTCCACTTGATTATAACTGATTGTTTTATAACATTTGATAAAAAAAAAAACAAAAAAAAAAACGAGAAGCACATTAATTCATAAATAAGATCTAACAAAGGTAAAGGGAAAAAATTAACCATGTTTGCTGTTCATATGTCTTGTAATTGGGATGAAGTAAACATCTGTTGAGTAATTTAACATAAAATTGTTTGATAGTGTTAATTTGGAAAGCCAAAACTCTAGCGGGTCCACCAGACCCATGAACACTGGCTGAGTAACAAAAATATGAACACCACACAAGGGTTAACCTGGGAATAAGAGGACATTTCCAGATAACAGGGATTGAAAACTGCCAGCGTTAAACAACAAACACAGAAGAACGCAGGAGGAACTTTCAGCTGTGTGATCAGAACAGCATGTAAGTGTGTGGTCAGGACAAACATGAGAGTGAATGCTATACCAATTCACTTAATGCATACAACAAGCAAACCGGCGTCTTTACTATGAGTAGATACACCTGCCACCACATGGATGAGATGATAAACTTCTACTGTGCAGCAACATTAACTAGTGTTTCCTGTTTCAGCTGTTCATCAGCTCTTTGAGGGCGGGGTCGGGATACTGTTAGTAAGACATTGGTAAACCATGAAGCATAAATAAATATAAAATCATACATTTTCACTACAGGTCTGGTGGGAAGGTAAAGCTCTGAAAATATTTAATAAGCACTGAAAGCAAGACTGAACCTTTTGCAACTGAGGGCACGTTGACAGGGTCTACAGTGAGTCTGAACACACTTTAAGACCAGCACAATCTGACCATCACACATTTTGTTAATGCTTTTCTTTGACTGCGCTCTGTATCCAAGTTTAAAGTGTAGAGTGGGCACATCGAGGCTTGCGTGTCGTACCTGTATGAAATGCCTGTTCTTCCTTTGCTCATCTCAGGTGTGAAGCTTGAACGAGTCTAAAAATCCAGAGAAGGCAAGTAAAATATTTTCTCCAGTCACACAAACTTGTGACACCATGAGAGCACCGAGAATACTCACAGTTTCCATCTTCACCACCCTGCACAGGGTCAAAGAGGATCCTAAACGAACTGTGAATGCTGGGTAGAGAGGCTCGCTGAACGTGGTGTGGAAGGTATGAATGAGAGTTTTTGTGTCGTCAGACACCAAGTAGAAGGACAGAGTGCCGGCTGGCCAGTCCAGAAACAGTCCCAGTCTCTTTGGAGTGACCAGGAAGGCTTGGATGTCAACGTGAGGGACCTGTATAAAGGTTTCCTTAAGGTTGTGTCGGAAGGAGTAACCCTTCACCGAGGTGATGCTGAAACACCAGCTTCTGTCACTACGGTCAATTTCTGTGTCCCAGTGTCCCTTCCTCGGCAGGCTCTTATATGCAACACCAATATTCACAAACGCTTCCCAGTCCACCTCCCAGTAGCAGCGCCCAGTCAGAGCCTCTCGACACAGCACCTGACTGGTTTGGTCAAATCTCTCTGGATGATCAGGATACGACTGCTGTTCATGAGTGTAGCTCACGCTCTTGTTGCACTGAGACAGAAGCAGCTGTTTATTCACAGTGTTGGGGTCGAATGTGAGATCACAGGCATCTGTGAAAGAGATGCAGTGAGTTAAGCTTCAGCTCAGTCGATGTTACAGAGAAACTCAGTGACACTTACACTTGTTCAGAAGCTGTGGGTCGACCCAGTGCTCTTCATTGTGGTCCACACTGAGGCAGAAGAGCAGAAAGGTCTCAGCTTTGGAGCAAATAAAGAGACGTGAACTTTAAAGCATGAACGTGTGATGTGAATGTAAACAGAAAATCTTTGGAACATGATCACATGTTTTAAAATGTTTCACATAAAGTAAATCTCAGCCTGGTCTGCTGACGGGGACACCAGGACCTGCTACAATCTCCTCGCTCCTTACTACAGCCCAGGTTAACTGAGTGTAACGTCACTTAACTTCATAGCTGCAGAGGTAACAGCGACTGAAGTCAGGTCACACTGGACTGTTGTTCAACATGTTCACCTTAGTTTTGAACTTATCAGAGAAGCACTGAGACAAGCCGCTGGACCAAAGAGGACCCCCATATGGTGCTATGTTGGGGTCAAACTAGTCTCGAGTCCCTGATACAGAAATCAGTCCACAGACTGTTGAACACAACCAAGAGAGTCGATGAAGGTCTGCAATCAGCTGGTTAAGCAGTTCTAGTTATACAGCAACATTTTCTGGATAACCACCCACATATTAGAAAAAACGTAGTTTAGGGAGCTATATTTAACCTGTATATACTACACAGTGTACCGACTTGAGCGTTTCCAGTCTACATTCTGGGTCTTCCAGTCGCTCCAACAGCAGTTTCACTCCTGACACGCCTGGATGGTTGTAGCTCAGGTCCAGCTCTCTCAGGTGGGAGGGGTTGGACTTCAGAGCTGAGGCCAGAGAGACACAACCGTCCTCTGTGATTCCACAACATGACAGCCTGGAGAGAAAATGGCTCTTACTAAAGCAAAAGGCTTTGCTACTCTTCACCGTTACCACACATGTTGCAGAGTATTTGGACTCCATGGAGCTCGAGCTGCCATCAGTACCTCAGTGTTTCCAGGCTACAGTTTAAACTCCCAAGTCCAACAGACAGCAGCTGCACACCTAGATCCTTCAGGTCGTTGCGGCTGAGGTCAAGCTCTCTCAGCTGGGAGTTAGAGCTGAGAACGGAGGCAAACACCTGCCAGCAGTTATTTTTCAGGAAACAACCAGGCATGCTGCAAACAAAGCAAAACATCTGCACATCATAACCTGCAGAGAGAAAATGAAAGATGATCCTTGCACTAACTGCAGGTACCTGAACCGCTCCAGTTTACAGACTGGACCAATCAAAGCAGAAGGAATCACAGTCAGCAGGTGTGACTCATCACTGAAATCTCCACGGTTTCCAGTGGTCTTCACGTCATTTGTACAATATCCACTGTAATCCTCTGAATAACTGCATAAGCAGTTAATCAAATGAAGTGCCGTCAGAGGTGACGGGTCTGATCGAAGGACAGAAACCAGTCTGTGACAGTCGCTACAGTCTAGAGAAAACCCAGATAACCTGTGCGAAACACACACCAGTTAGAAATAATGTAGAGACGACTGTTTAGATGTACTGAGGTCATTTACCGTAGTTTAGTCCTCGTATGATACATGACTGTAGTTACATAAAGATTTCAGATTTTGAAAGAATTTCACTAAAGAAGTTTTAACCTGCAGAAACAGTTTAAACTGACCTCAGTGTCTCCAGTTTACAGTCAGGACCTTCCAGTCCAGCAAAGAGATCAGAAGGAAAACCATCACTGACGTTAGAAAAATACACCAGGCTGAGCTCTGTTAAACAAGAGTCCGCTGACTGAAGAACAGACAGGAGCACGTCGAAGCAGCCTTTGCTTAACTGATCGTTCATGAGTCTGCAGAATCAGAAGAAAAGCACAAATACTTATTCACCTACAGTTATTGGTTTATTTGCAAACAAATAAATAAATATAAAAATCCCAGATAATCATAGAAAGTACTACAATGTGGTTTTATGTGTATCACACCTGATGTATTTCTACTTTAAATCTAACAGAGCTTCCATCAGCATCATTTCTGTTTCACTCTTTGTGGTGTCACAAGTTTGCTTGAAAATTCCACAAATATTTGAAATAATTTTTCCAATGTTTTTGTTTCCTTTATTTTTGACACAGTCCTTGACTGTTTAATATTTACATAAAATGTTGATGGACTACAAATCAAACCAAGTTGGATGGTTCAAATCTTTGTACATGACATTAACTGTGAGATTTAATCAATAAAACGTTGAGCCAAACAGTAGAAGCAACACTGAGCAATAATGTGTTTCTGGAAGTTTGGAAATTTGTCAGAGAGAGTTGTTGCAAAACCAGCAAGATTGCATTTGACACAAAGCTAATGTGATCTCTTAGTTTTGGCTGTTTGATGGAAATAAATTCAAACATCCATCGTCTCTCTTCCAGGGGCACTGGGCGCTGGAGCCAATCCCAGCTGTCTTAGGGCAAGAGGCGGGGTGGACCCTGGACAGGTCGCCAGTCTGCCACAGGGCTACCACACAGAGAAAGACAACCATTCACACCAATTTAGATTTTTCCCATTAGTCCCACTAACTGCATGTCTTCAGACTGTGGGAGGAAGCCGGGGTACCCACAGAGAACCCACGCAAACACGCGGAGAACATGCAAACTCCACACAGAAAGACCCCTGATGGTGGAACTGAACTCAGGACAGTTTAAACATATTGAATATTTTATTTTAAATATCATGTGAACTACTTACACAGCCTTCTTGCAGTTCTTCATTTGCTGGATAAGTTTCTCAGTCCCAATAATCGGTGTGACAGAATTTGTCAGATCAAGTTCCTCAAGCACTTCCCCTGATATCTGCATCACGGTCGACAGTACTGCACAGTCGATGGTCGAGAGTCTCGCTCCTGAATCCAGATACATTCTGATGTCATCCTGAAATCTCTCTTCCTTCAGCTCAAACTTGCAGAGGAAAAGGTTCATGTACCTCTCTCGTGGGATGTCTTTGACATGGAAATTCTTCAGGTATCCCTTCATCTCTTCGGTGGTGTCCGAGCTGCTCTTTACCTGTGGCAGTAAACCCTGCAGCACTGTTTGATTGGACTCCAGAGAAAATCCAAGGAAGAAACACAGAAACAGATCTAACTGACCTTTCTCACTTTGCAAGGCTTTATCCACAACCTTTTTCTGCAAATCCAGAAAGCTCAGATCTGTTGGGTCGACACCCAGGAAAGACTTCAAAGTACTGAAGTTGTCCGTCAGGATGCAGTGGTGCATGTAGAGAGCTGCAAGAAACTCCTGAAAGCTTAAATGCACAAAGCTGAACATCTTCTTCTTGTACAGGCCTCGTTCTTCCTTAAGAATCTCTGAGCAAAATCCACAAAACACTGATGCTTCATCAACATCGATGCCACTTTCTGTGAGGTCCTCTTCATAGAATATGATGTTTCCTTTCTGCAGCTGTTCAAATGCCAACTTGGACAAGTTTAAAAGCATGGCAGAGTTCTGGGCTTGAGACTTCTTCTGTTTGGACCTCTTCTTGGAGCTTTTCCCTGCATATTTCTGTCTCGTTCTTTGTGTTTGAATTAGTAAGTAATAAATGTACAGCTCTGTCATCGTTGTGATGCCGCGGCTCCTCTCATCACTCCATCCTTTCCTAAACACCTCAGCGATGATCCAGCAAAACACTGGGATATGGCCCATGAAATAGAAGCTGATCATTCCTCTAAGACGAGACAGGATTTCTTCTGCCTGATTAGCAGTGCTGAATCTCTTCCTAAAGTATGACTCTTTTTGTTGCTCAGTGAAACCTTGGACTTCTGTCATCTGGTCAATGTATTTAGAAGGTATCTGACTGGCAGCTGCAGGTCTGGATGTTACCCAGAGCAGAGCGCGAGGCAGCAGGTTGCCTTGGATGAGGTTGGTCAGCAGCACATCGACTGTTGATCTTCGATCTATTTCACTTATTCTCACAGCTCCATCAAAGTCCAGTGGAAATCTGCTTTCATCCAAACCATCAAAGATGAACAGCACTTGCTTGTGAACAAGCTGTTGTGTAGCTTCTAGGGGTTTTATTTCAGGGTAGAAGTGAAGGAGAAGCTGCAGCAGACTGTAGTCGGCATCTCTGAGCATGTTCAGCTCTCTAAAGGGGAGCACAAAGATGAAATCAATGTGCTGGTTAGATTTTCCTTCTGCCCAGCTTAGAGCAAAGTTTTGGACAGCAATCGTCTTTCCAATGCCAGCGATGCCTTTCGTCATCACTCTTTGGACTGTCTTGTCTCTTGTTGGTTGTTGTTGAATTCTTCCTGGTTTAAAGATATTTAAGAAATCGATCTGTTTATTGTTCACCTGTGAAAACGATGACTGCTGATGTGGGACATTAAAGTGATCAAGAATCTCATGTGGTCTGGAACCAAAATCCTGAACCTGCTGAGTGACGTAGAGTTTTGTGTAGACGCTGTTAAATCGAGACCGATTATCTGATGTGCCCTCATTTATCCAGGTAAACTTTTCCTGGAGATGCTCTTTAAGCTTTTGTTTAACACTCTCCACGACTTTATCCTGCTCCATGTTTGCAGCTCTGTCTCCTCCACACTTCTTTCTGCTCCTGTCTCCTCTTGTCCTTTTGTCTCTGGGATCCTAAAATGAATATAAAACCTGAAAGCAAGGAGAAAATAAAATGTACTTCCTGGAGCACCACAGTGTAATCGTATCAGTCAGCCTTTACTTCTTTAAACTTCTTTTCCCTCCATAGTTAGTTAAATGGTAAATGGCACACACTGGTGATGGCAGCTACATTGTAGCCACAGCCTCCCTGCGGCGCACTGACAGAGTTCTACATTCAACACATGCATGAGTGTCTCTGACACAATCCTGAGACTCACAGCGGTGCTACAAGGAACCATTTAGGTGACAAATACATCCTAGAATATTTCAGGAGGATGTAACAGTTGGCTTAATCATTAGACAAGAGGAGGAGTACAGAGGAGCAATTCAGGACTTTGTGGATTGGAGTGAATGCAGTCATCTCCATCATCACACTGCAACACAAAAGTGATGTTTGTGGGCAGAGATGGGCAGTAAAGAGTTACAAGTAATGAGTAACATTAGAGATTACTATTGCAAAAAGTAATTAGATTACTGTTACTCTCCTATAAGCACGCTGCGTTACTAAACTGTGATTTTGATTGTGAGAGTGTCTCATGACAATAATGTACAAGTGTGCGACGCCACTGGCAGCAACAGACGTGTGCAGATCAACAATGGATAATATGGTGAGAGAGTACGACCATGCAGCGTTTAAAGCCTGGAAGTAATCACATTACTTTAAGTTTTAGTCCATAAAAAGTGACAAAAACATCAGTGTCCGCTCTACACTCTGTGTGGGAAGAAAACTTCTTTCTACAGCGAAAATTAAACTTCCAATCTGAGCGAGCAGCGAGCACGCTGCCATGGGAATGTGACATTCACAGAGAAACCCCCGGATCCCCCCACTGACACGACCGCTGTGGACAAACCTCCACCCGCCCCACTCCTGATAAACAGGTGAAACTCTTCAAATAAGCCTTTCCTCATCTGCAGAGGAATGGCTTATTTGAAGAGTTTCAGTCAGGTTTCAGAGCTCAGCACAGCACAGAAACAGCTTTAGTGAAGGTTACAAATGATCTTCTTATGGCCTCTGACAGTGCACTCATCTCTGGTCTGGTGGCAGCAGATGGCCCCGCCCCTCCCTGAGCCTGGTTCTGCTGGAGGTTTCTTCCTGTTAAAAGGGAGTTTTTCCTTTTTTAATATTTAAAAATTTAATATTTATTTATTAAAAAAAAAAAAAAAAAAAAAAAAATGACAAAGGATGAACTGAAGCTCTGCCATCACGTAATGTCGCATACTGCTGTTTCTGATGTCATTTAGAAAAAAAAAAAAAAAAAAAAAAAAAAGGGAGTTTTTCCTTCCCACTGTCGCCAAAGTGCTGCTCATAGGGGGTCATATGATTGTTGGGTTTTTCTCTGTATGTATTATTGTAGGCTCTACTGTACAATATAAAGCACCTTGAGCCGACTGTTGTTGTGATTTGGTGCTGTATAAAAAAAACTGAAGTGAATTGAAATGAAAAATAGATTTAAAAGCGACAGGACTCAGTGCTGCTGAATCTTTGATTTTATTTATTTATTGCTGTACAGAGTGAGTGTAAACACAAAACATTTTATTTTATATGCAGGAAATAGGTTTAAATGTTCAACAATTTTTTCAAGTCAAAGACTGTTGCATGTCATTTATTTATTTGCATAAAATTTTGCATAAAATTAAAAGATTTAAACTAATGAAACAGTTTTAAAAAGAGGATTTCCATTTGATAAGATTTTATTTGATAGATTATGCATACAAATAGAATTGGGCTAAAAGGTCTGTTGCTTTACATATTCAGGTTGTGTATCATGCTTTTGAAAACGAAGTAACTAAGTAACTAATTACTTTAAAAAAAATAAGTAAAATAAGTAATCAGTAAAGTAACAGGATTTTTTTGGGAGAAGTAATCAGTAATTAGTAAGTAATTACTTTTTTCAAGTAACTCTGCCAACACTGGTCGTGGGCTTCAGAGGTGCAGGAGGAACCAAAGCAACACCAACAACTATCAGGTCAAAGTGTCATAAAAAAACCATCCATGGCTTCTGTTGTGACACTTGACATTTAGCTCACAGGCCTAATACAGTTTATCTGAATCATCTTAAAGACATTTCTACATGTGTTGGTCCACTTGTGGTGAATTCAATCAACTGAACGTGATTTAAGAAGCAATACGTCCGTTTATATAACGTCCCACAGCTGACAGCACCTACCACAGCAGAGAACCACAACTGACCAACAGCTGAAAGGACAAAAGAACAAAGATCCTGTAAAGAGAACTTTTCTCGCAGCTCTCAGACCTCCGACCGGGCTGAAGCTTCGGCCCCAAAGGAGCTTCAGCACTAAACAAAGTGAAGCTTCCTGAGCGCATAGTGAATACAGATGAATCCATGTTTACATAAGTTAAACTGTACTATTCGTGCTGCGTCATGAAAACTAATCACATCAGATTCTCTCGACACAAACAGACATTTAGAAATGGAGGACAAACTTATTGATGCAGCTGGAGGTGTTGAAGGTGTAAACTTCACTTTTAGGCTAGAGCGAAGGAAAAGAAGCAAAGGGATGAAATCATCACTCATTATTCATTCTAACCACTGGTTGTAATTCTTCACTCTATCATTGAAATGATAGAGTGCTGCGGAGCTCAGAGACCCTGACTTAAACCCAGTCGAACATCCGAAACTAAACTTGGGTGCCTGTCAAAGGTCGCCATCAACCCTTCCAGAATCTACACAGCAGACACCTGCCTGCAGGCACACCTGCTTCATTTATATAGTACTGGTTTTATGTTGTCATTATGAGCTACTCACTGTGCACGCCTCCACAATGCACGTTCAAATGCATTTCACAGGGACCACAGCAGTGACCACTGATTGATTGATTTACTTATATATAAGGAAGCCCATTAGCTTCCACAATAGCGGCTGCTAGTCTTCTTGGGGCCCAAACCATCGAGTATAATCTAATAAAACACAATAAAGTAGATGCAAAAATGTCCACATAATTTGGCTCTTTCATCCTCAGTGAGGTTTTACACGTCACAACATTGGCCTCGTATAATATTTACAATATTTAATTCAAATTTGTGTTAAAAGGCTTTAAAATGTTCTTTAAAATAAGAACAGTAGCTAGTTCTCCAGCTACATAAGTTTATTGTGGGCGACCGTGGCTCAGGGGGTTGGGAATCGCATCTGTAACCGGAAGGTCGCCGGTTCGATCCCCGGGCTCTCTGTCCTGGTCGTTGTGTCCTTGGGCAAGACACTTTACCCTACTTGCCTACCGGTGTTGGCCAGAGGGGCCGATGGTGCGATATGGCAGCCTCGCTTCTGTCAGTCTGTCCCAGGGCAGCTGTGGCTACAACTGTAGCTGCCTCCACCAGTGTGTGAATGTGAGAGTGAATGAATAGTGGCATTGTAAAGCGCTTTGGGTGCCTTGAAAAGCGCTATATAAATCCAATCTATTATTATTATACATTTTGATACCTGCAGATAATCCAGCCTGTGGCTCATTGCAGCAGGACCGAGAGGAGGAATTTAAACACTGTTACAATCACAGAGCTGCTGCTTTGTTATATGAGGACTTCTGTAATGTGGAACATACTTAGATTTGAGAGATACTGAGAAAACATGCTGAGTGACCGGATTGTGTCTGACCACACGCAGGAAATTACAAACTTCCTCTTGTGATAAAACTGATTTAAAAACAAAGCGTAAATCTTTAAAAAGCTCCTGGCTGACCTGAAATGACTTCCTGCCAGATTCAGTCTGTGACAGATCCACGTCACAACTTCAGGCCTTTTTAGATGCAAATGGTATCAATGAAAGGTTTCAGTCTGGTTTTAAACCTCGCCACAGCACAGAGACAGCCTTACTTAGAGTTTCATGCTTTTACTGACTGTGAAGCACTATGGTCAACATTGTTGTTTTAATCTGTGCTATATAAATACATTTTGATTTGATTTGATTTTGATTTGAGAGGCCACGAACATAAAAAGATTGTGTCCCCGTCACCAAACCAGAGGAAATGAAAAACCTTTTACTTCCCCAAACAGAGACTATGTTCACTCGTTTTTATCACAGACATGTTTGCAGGTTGTGTCCAATAACAGCTGAAACAGCAAAGATGACACAGCAGACACACGCATGAGTCTGTGTGCTGATTTCTCTTTAATACACTTAAAGCAGCTGTTTCCATATACAAATATAACAAGCTCACCTTTGCACTCAGCTGCTGTCACTCCACACCTCTCTCCCACACAGCACTCTCTGCTGTGATTGGGAGAGACTGCACAGCTGACCCAATCTATCCTACTTCCTTGTTTTTGCACCTCTGTAAGCGAGTGTGTGAAAAATAAAGTTTACATTTTTAAAAAAGCTGTAGAGCACAGAAGTGACGTCAAAGTTTGATTCTTATTAAAACGAGGAATGAGAATAGATATTACAACACACTCCTCAGTGTAAACATACAAAGACTAAAGGTTTCCTGTAAATTCATAATAAAGTTTAATCTCTTTTTAACTTTTATCTTTATCTTTCTTTTTAACTTCAGTTTATTCAAATGTGGTTTTACATCTAGATTTATCTTTTTAAATTCTTTAAGCTCACTGAAATAACTTTGAACCGGATTAGTTTGAGTACTTATGATGATAAAACATGAAAAACGAAATAAAATATATGGAGTACAAAGTACAACAGTTGCATCACGTATATAATGAAACAGAAGCAGAAAGAAACACAAGACATATTTAGAGTAAAACACATTAAAACTGGGCAGTAGAAGAACTTTACTGTGCTCTGCTGGTTGGGCACAAGGTGGCGCTGTTGTCACTGTAGTTGAGAATGAAATGAATGAACACACACACACACACACACAGAGTCAGGAACTTATGTAGTTACGTCTGCACTCTCACACTCTCTTGAAAAGAAAAAGAGGTTACAAACTAAAGCAAGAGCAATAATAACAATAATAACAATAATAATAATAATAATAATAATAATAATAATAATGGATTGGATTTATATAGCGCTTTTCAAGACCCTCAAAGCGCTTTACAACGCCACTATTCATTCACTCTCACATTCACACACTGGTGGAGGCAGCTACAGCTGTAGCCACAGCTGCCCTGGGGCAGACTGACAGAGGCGAGGCTGCCATATTGCGAGCAGACAAACACTTTAATGTTTTATGATGGTTTTATAACAATACGCTAATGTCTGACCTTTGACAGCATTTTATACTAAAACGATGAATGTGTTATCTTTACACATGTGACTGGAGCAGAACTGGCTGAAATCTTTGGCTTCTATAAGCTGTAAAAACCTGATATTTTATATTCATGAATTTCACAGAATGCTCATGATGTCACTGATACATTTCCAGGGGGAATTTTCAGCGTTCACTTTGCTGTTACATTGTTACACTGAAGCTGTTTTTAAATGCAGCCTCGGTGCAGACTGATTCATAAAAAGACTTTATAAAGAATTAGTCACTGATCATTGATTATAATGGAAGTTTATTGAAGGCGTATCGATCCCATAATACAACAGAATTCAAAAATACATGTTAAAAAAGAGGATAAAAAAAAAAAACACATAAATTCCAAAATATATTTAAAGATTTGTAAGACATGAAGGCATCAAAAGCACCAGAGAAGCTAACACAGCTGTGTTTGCAGCAGCAGACAGGGTCAGTGGTACAGAATAGAAAATGTGTGAGTTACTCAGTTTGCCCTGAAAAGTTATGTATTAGCACCAGAAACATAGTTTATAAAGATCAGCTAACTAAACGTCTCTTTATCCTGGTACAGCCTCTCAGTCTTACAGTAACGGTCACTGTTTACTTTATTATAGAGAACTTTACTAATAACACATTTTTAAACAATATTCCAAAAAGACTTTACAAATACAAACATCATCCAGATAAAGCAATAAAAATGTAGCCGAATAAAAATAGTATGACACAAAGAGACGCTCGTACACGTTATATACTGTTAGGTAGTGATGGTCCGCTTGAAACTGAAGCTCCGGTGCGTGTGTCAAAAAAATCAACACACTGCTTCAGAAGCACTGTGTCGAAGCTTGATTCGTTTGGCCAGAGTCACATGATCAGTGACGTCCGGAGCTTCATTTAGAGCCTAACTGCTTCGGTGTCTGATTCAATGGTTTAAAAGGAAGTGAATCATTTGCGGGATTTGTAGAGTGTTTGGTGGTGACAGATAGCGAACCACTGATCATTCCACTGAGAGATTTGGAGCCAGCGAGGAATAAAGGAGGTTCTGTTGTGTGGGAGAATTTTGAGTTGATTTTTGTCAATCGGGTGGGTTTTCCAGCTTTGTGTTCTGGCCGTTTGCTTTTGTTTTGTGCGTGTTTATTATATCTAAAAACGGGAAAAAGATAAAATGTCAAAAAATCTGCTTCCATAATATAAATATCATTAAATAACTTTAGAAAAACTTCCACTTGACTCTTTACATGTAATGTTGTAAAAATATATATTTTATTGTTTAATTAATCTGAAAATGTTAGTCTGCCAAATGTGCAGCAATTGAATTTATTTATTCTCTTTAGCTGATAGTTTGTGTGGCCCAGGTAGACTGTACAACTGCATCTCTACCAGTTTCTGTGCGCTCCAGCCTCCTCTGTTCCATGTGAAGGGATTTTCCTTAAGGCAGGAGAAATTATCGCCACGAAAAGGAACAGGTTCAGTCATCGCACAGTGGAACAAGTTCTCTTCTTAAATAAAAATGAAAAAGGGCTACTTTAAATGCATCATGTTTTTCATTTGCAAGTTCATAAGCATTTTCCCTTTCCATTTCAGAATCAATTATACCCCCAGATGAAAGATATGTCTGGGGAAATGTCCCTAATATAATATTATTTATAAATATACCCGTCTAGCAGTTAATTGCATAAGTGCATGGAGGCAGGACCTCACAGCAGAAGCATACTCCATAATGTGTTGTACATTATTATATGTATGTTATATGTAATGTGGTATTTTTCAATTATTGTGTTTACCAACATCAAGAAGACACAAGCAAAGAAAGACCACACCATGGTGCATATTTAAACAAGGAGAGTTTACTGGTCAAAATTATTTATTAAACAAATAAACCACATTTTTTTAACCACCAAAAAATACACGTTCAAAGCAACACAACGGCGGCCCAATATCAGACAGAACTCCACTCTGTAGAGTGAGCAATCTTAATGAAGCGGTTTTATTTTGTGGATTCAAGCTGCTCTTCATATTTTTGGCCACCAGATGTCACCAGAGAGGACTGTGTTGAAAAGCTTCGAGTAATTCAAATTCAAATTCAAATTCAAATTTTTATTTGTCACGTACACAGTCATACACAGTACGATATGTAGTGAAATGCTTGGACAACTGCTCGTGACCTAAAGAAAACAAAAAAAGGAAAAGGCTATGAATAAGATAGGAAATAAATATGAAAAATTAAAAAGGGTAAATTTAACTAGGAAGGAATAAAATATAAATTAAGGTTAAAAATGAAATAACTGTACAACACAAATTAGAATGAAGGGTAAATTTAACTGGGAAGAATAAGACAAAATATATAAATTAAAGTTGAAAATAAAATAACTGTACAACAAAATACACAATATAGAACTATATAAGAATGTATGAAGAAATATAAATAAATATATACACAATAACAGCAGCTGTACAAGTATTAACCGGAAATGAAGAATATAGTGACCAGTGTTGTGCAAAACCAAAGTCCAGAAAGTCCAGTGTGTGTGTAAGAACCATATGTGTGGGTCAGTACTGTGTGGTGGTGTGATTGAGAGACCGTATCGCCTGCGGGAAGAAGCTCCTCCTCAGTCTCTCTGTGTTGGTCTTCAGGGAGCGGAATCGCTTTCCTGACCTGAGCAGAGAGAACAGTCTGTTGTTGGGATGGCTGAGGTCCTTCACCATCTTCCTGGCCTTGGTCCGGCACCGCCTGCTGTAGATTGAGTGCAGGTCAGGGAGCTCGGAGCGGATGGTGCGCTCAGCTGACCGCACAACCCTCTGTAGAGCTCGTCTGTCCTGCATGGTGCTGTTCCCGAACCAGGTTAAGATGTTTCCCGTCAGGATGCTCTCTATGGTGCACGAGTAAAAGTTCCTGAGCACCTTGGAGGGCAGTTGGAAGTCTCTCAAGCGTCTGAGGTGGTAGAGACGCTGTCGGGCCTTTTTCACCACAGTGTTGATGTGACAGGACCATGACAGGTCCTGCGTGATGTGAACTCCGAGGTATTTGAAGCTGTCCACTCTCTCCACTGGGCACTCGTTGATGACGGGGGTCTGGTAGTTCCTCTCCTGCTTAGTGCTGAAGTCCACTATCAGCTCCTTTGTCTTACTGACGTTTAGAAGGAGGTTGTTCCTCTGGCACCAGTTCTCCAGATTCCTAATCTCCTTCAGGTAGGCCGTCTCGTTGTTATCAGAGATCAGGCCCACCACGACGGTGTCGTCAGCAAACTTGATGATGGTGGTGGAGCTGGTAGTGGCCACACAGTCATATGTGTACAAAGAGTACAGCAGGGGGCTCAGAACACACCCCTGGGGGGCTCCAGTGCTGAGAGTGGTGGAGGCTGAGACATGTCCGCCCATCCTTACTGCCTGTGGTCTGCCAGTTAGGAAGTTGGAGATCCACTGACACATAGATGAGCTGAGTCCCAGATGCTCCAGCTTGGTGGTGAGTGTGGAGGGAATTATGGTGTTAAATGCAGAGCTGTAGTCTATGAAGAGCATTTTAACATAATTCCCCCTTCTAGTGTCCAAGTGAGTGAGTGATGTGTGGAGGAGATGAGAGATGGCATCGTCTGTGGAACGATTTGGACGGTAAGCGAACTGTAGTGGGTCCAGTGTGTCTGGTAGTGAAGAAATGATGAAGTCTCTGACCAGGCGTTCAAAGCACTTCATCACTACTGAGGTGAGGGCTACAGGGCGATAGTCATTGAGAGAAGCAGGGTGGGGTTTCTTCGGGACAGGAACAATGATGGACTCTTTGAAGCATGTGGGGATCACCGACTGAGATAAAGAGATGTTGAATATCTCAGTGAACACAGGAGCTAGCTGGTATGCGCAGTCTCTGAGGATACGACCTGGGATGCCGTCTGGTCCTGCTGCTTTCCTGGTGTTCACTCTCTTGAAGGCTCTCCTTACTTCATGCTCGGAGATGACGAGCACGTTTCCGGTGCTGGCAGTATCTTCCTGAACCGTTTCTGAACCGTTCCTGAACTAATGAACCGTTTTTCAATACAAGCTTCAGAAAGCTTCATTTGGCCATCACTACTGTTAGGTGACGGCTGTGTGCAGACAGGGATAGGACCCATGATGCAGACTCCAGAGACAAACTTAAACCAAAACAGCTTTAATGCTGAACTCAAACATAACATAACTGGAAAAAACTCAAAATAAACTTACACCGGCGGACTGACAGAACACACAGCAAAATAAACAGTAGATCACGACACGGACACAGAGAAACACAGGGCTTAAATACACAGAGGAGCAATCAGGGAATGAGTAACAGGAGGGAAACACAGCTGGGGCAAATCAGGCCTAACGAGACAAGAGGAAGCAAAACCAGACACATTAACATCAGACAAAGTAAAACAGGAAACATAACACAGACTCACAGGCAGGCACTATAACAAAGGGAACAGAGACGTGGGACCAGGGCAGACACAGACACTGACTGGATGTGGGGATACAGCAGACAGGGGAGACAGCAACATGGAACACAGACAGAAAACCAGAACACTAAAACTCTAACCAAACCCCACCCAGAGGACCTTAACTAAGAAAAACCCGTAAAGCAAAGCTAGAATATAATGAAATAACAAAATCAAAGAACCAAAAACACAAAACACTGGGTCACCGACCCAGGAACCCTAACATATACACAAAGAGAACGGCTTCATTCACTAACGAGTGTTAAAAAGTAAAGAAGTGCACATGCAAAACTATCAGATTATAAAGTGTGCACAGTCGCCATTTGTTATGTATGTAATTGTAATGTGATTTTAATTTGAACATGTGAACATAATACAACAACAAACAAAACAAAACACAAGCACAAAATTAATCTTAATTAAAAACTGCAAAAAGGAAGAAGTGCAGGCCTTAATTTATATTTAATCTCACCCTTTTTCGACTGTTTAGTGATCATCACTTTTCTTCCTGTTTTTGTCGTATGCTTTCAGAAATTTTCCCTTACAACTTGTTGCCTGGATTTAGTTTTGAAACCCCAGTAACAGATCAGCAGATATACATTACACATTTACAAACACACACAAATGTAAATAGTGGGTGAGAGCACCTGGTTAAAGCTGGGACAGTGCTTCAGTTCATTACTCAGCCACAGCTTCACTCCATATAAAGAGATGCAATAACGTTTTAGTGTCGTACGGACACGAGGATGTTTTAAATTTAACCCAATTCCCCAAAGCTGGATCCCCCATGATCTCTGTATGCAGTATCACAGATGAACCTTATGACCCCTTTTGGAATATGAATCATATCAGTTTTGCTTCGATTGAAGATTTTCTGTATAGTTTGAGAGGCAGGTTTCAAATAATTGCTCTGTCTGAAACATGGTTAGATGAGAATAGGGGTTGTCATTTCTGTATTGAAGGGTACGATTAGAACTAAGAAGAAGGCAGGAGGGGCGGCACTTTTTGTTAATTGTGATTTGAAATGTAAAAAAGTTGAATGTATATCTGTGGCTATAGACGATTTAATGGAATCTGTGACAGTGGAATTGGATATAGAAAGAAGAAGTAATATAATTGTAACGTGCATATATAGGAAACCGGGGTCACAGATTGAGTTATTTACAGAGGCAGTAGAAGACTTATTGAGTAAGGCTAAGGGAAATAAGACTGTATGTTTGTGTGGTGATTACAATGTTGATCTTTGTAAAGAGGCAAATGATAAGGCTTCGTCAGATTTTTTTGAATTATTATTTGGTAAAGGGTTTTATCCTTTAATTATAAAGCCAAGTAGAATAACGGATAAATCAGAAACACTAATTGATCATATTTTAATTAATAGTTTGGAGAGTAATATTATGAGTGGCCTCATCATAAATGATATAAGCGATCATCTACCAGTCTTTTTTACTTTTGATTTAAATATGAAAAGAAAGGAAGAAGTTGGTTTCGTGAAGGTTAAGAAATAACGAGGCAATTAACAAGTTTAGACAAGATCTCATGGAAGTGGACTGGAAGGAGGTTTATGTTAATGAGGTCAACGTTGCATATGGAGCATTTTTAAATACTTACTTGGCTTTGTATGATAAACATTGTCCATTGGTATCATTTAAGTATAAGAAAAAGAATAAGAATATGAAACCTTGGATAACTAAGGGTCTTGCAAATGCATGTAAAAAGAAAAATAATTTATATAGGGATTATATAACACAGAGAACTAAGAATGCGGAAATGAAATATAAAGTCTATAAAAATAAGTTGGTATTAATATTGAGGAAAGCCAAGAAAGACTACTATAATAAACTTTTTCAGGAAAACAAGAATAATATTAAGAGCATTTGGAATATTTTTAAGGAGGTATTGGGTAACAAGAACACACCCTTAGATCGGCCTAATTATTTTATTAAGAATAATCAAGTTGTCGAAGACAAGACTGAAGTAGTAAACGAATTCAATTCCTTTTTTGTAAATGTTGGACCTACTTTAGCAAATTTAATTAGGAAAAATGACGATCCAGAATATGAGGAAGCCTGGAAAGGAGATAATAGAATGGTTAATTCCATATTCTTGGCTGATATTACCATTAAAGAAATAGTAGCAATTATAGAAAATTTTAAAAATAAAAAATCTACTGACTGTGATGGTATAGACATGGTTATAATTAAAAAGACTTTAGATTGTATAAGTATTCCTCTTTGCTATATTTTTAATCTTTCGCTACAATCAGGAGTATTTCCTGATCGAATGAAAGTGGCAAAAGTGATACCCTTATATAAATCAGGAGATAAGCATAGTTTTAACAATTATAGGCCAGTGTCTCTTTTGTCACAGTTTTCAAAAGTGCTTGAAAAACTCTTTGCGCAAAGACTTGATAGTTTTATTGAAAAATATCAACTAATAAATGAAAATCAATTTGGATTTCGTAAAAATAGATCAATGGCAATAGCATTGTTGACTTTCATTGATGATATTTCATCTGCAACCCATAATAATAAATATACAGTGGGGGTATTTGTTGATTTAAAAAAAGCTTTTGATACGTTACAACATTCTATTTTGATTTCTAAATTGTATAACTATGGTGTGAGAGGAGTGGCATTGAATTGGTTAAGGAGTTATTTAGAAAATAGGTTGCAATATGTACATTATCTCGGCAATACCTCTGAAAGATTGAAGATTGTATGTGGCGTTCCTCAAGGTTCTATTTTGGGACCTAAACTTTTTAATTTATATATTAATGATATCTGTGACGTATCAAAAAGGTTAAATTCTATTTTATTTGCAGATGACACAAATTTTTATTGCTCTGGAGAGAATTTGAAAGATTTGGTTGAAATTATGATTTCTGAGATTTAAAAAATGGTTTGATGTAAATAAATCATCTTTGAATCTGTCAAAAACGAAATTCATGATATTTGGCAATCGTCTGAAGGAGGATGAAGTCATTATGTCCATTGATGGAGAATTGATTGAAAGAGTTACTGAATTTCGTTTTTTGGGTGTAATAGTAGATGAAAATTTGACGTGGAAATCACATATTGAGTATATTAGAAAGAAGATGGTTAAAAACATTTATATTTTGGGAAATGTAAGAGATTTATTAGACTATAAAGCAATGCGCATTTTATATTTTTCATTGTTTTTCTCATATTTTAGTTACTGTGTTGAAGTCTGGGGGAATACATATGAGAATACTATAAAACCTCTAAACTTATTACGGAATAAAGTGATACCAATGATTTATAATGTTAAATATAGAGAACATACAAATAAATTATTTATAAAATCAAAATTATTAAAATTAGGAGATTTAGTGAAACTACGCACACTATTAATTATGTTTAAGGCTAAAAATAATATTTTGCCCTTTAAGTTACAAAGAGTATTTTATTGTGTTCAGGGGGAGAAGATAGCAGAAGGAAATTTTATTTTAAGCATCAGTTAGCTAGAACTACACAGAGATTAATGAGTCCAACGGTTAGGAGTATACGACTGTGGAAGTCTCTTCATTATAATTTAAAGAATTGTATAAATTTACATTGTTTTAAAAAGTGTTACATGCTTAAAACGATAACTCGATATGAAGAATGTGAATGAAATTGGATTTCATTGAAAATGGATCCATTATAATTTTTTGTTTTATTTGTTTTTTAATTGTATTTTCTCCTTGTTACTATGTGGAGTGGTATATTCTGATTGTAAATTTGTTGTTTGGTTTGGGTTAGGACCGGAGAAAAATGTTAATGTTAGTTTGTTCCCTGATTTTTGGTGCCCACTTGTAATATAAGTTGGATTGTAGATAGGGGGCGGGGTTTAATGAGAACATTTTCTTCTTCCTGCTCCTTTTCACACATGGTTGTAGGGCTGCTCGATTATGGCAAAAATGATAATCACGATTATTTTCACTGAAATTGAGATCTCGATTATTTGACGATATTTATTTAACAATAACAATGTGTTGAATAATGACTTTAAAGATTGTCAAAAAATAATATACATTAGTGTGCAAATACTGATAACAGTGCAAATGTTTGCAATATAAAAAATAAATGAAAAATGTAAACATCTATGTTTCGTGAACTTTGCAGTGTTGCTCTGTGGTGCAGCTACGACACTGTAGCAAAGTTTACACACTGTGTCTACTTGATCCACGTCTGACTCCGCGAACCCATAATGTTTCCACACCACTGAAGTCTTTTCAACCAACGACAGTCACTCTCCTCTCCAAATAACTTCTGCTTAGCTTTCCGAGCTTCCCTCGGGTCCTCTTAATCAGCGGTCCCCAACCCCCGGGCCTCGGACCGGTACCGGGCCGTGAGAGTTGAGGCTCGGGTGTGAAATGGGTAGTTTTCAGGGTTTTTATCAGTTTTCAGCGTTATTTTGTTATCGTTTTTATCGTTTACTCGGTTTTCCTGGGTCTTTTCACGTGTGTTATGAATAAATCTTCTTTTTTTCGGTACCAGTACTAGTTTTATTTTGTTGTATTTATCCGCGACACCTTAAACATCCTGACAGCACCAGGTGTATTCTGTCAGACTTCCTCTTTGAAGATCAAGTATAGAGGGTGTCTGTCCTGCAAAGTTTTTGTTGGGCAGCACATAATTTCTCCACATATTTCCTTACAGCTTTGAATTCTTTATCTGCTGCTTTAGTTGTTCTTGCACAAGACATGTGGATGGCTTTGCTCAGCTCCTCCAGCTGATCATTTAGTGGCTTATATAGCGTTGGTTCACTAGATGTCATAGTTGAGTTCTTTGTTTTGGTTCCTCTGAAATTTCCCCAAAATGGCTGCTATATGACTCCTCCTAGCAAGTTTCTTGAGGCAACTTCCCTATTTCTTTATCAGATGTCCTGCAGCCACCAAACAGTCACTTCCTCTTTTCGTCAGAAGCGCTGTGGCAGCCCGAGCAGTCACTTCCTCTTTTCGTACCCTGCTTGATATAACACTCACTGACCAGCACGTCAGAACAGCATTTGCTTCATAAATTCTCAACACAGCCACAATTATCAGCGCTACAAAATAAACACCCCACACCAGCTGCAACTCTTGCTCTAAAAACCAATCACAGAGCTTTTATACTTCATGCAACTTGTAGACCGATCCTCAATAAAAAGAGGAAGTGCGGGCCAACCCAAAAACTGCGCAGTTGTACATTTCAGTTACCTTAGACCAGCACCAAGTTAAAAACAATTCTCTTCTCTTTCTGTTAAAGTCAAACTCACACCGTTCAGCAAGGCCTGTTATTTTAAATCACCAAGAGACAAGCAATGTTATTTCTTTTAATCTTAAAGAGGCCTACAGTGCTGGTTTCTTCTCCTGTAAAAAGGGGGAGTAAAAAGGGGAAGTAGGCCGCACCCAGTAGCTCTTAGCTGAAACAATATCTGCTGGTACACTTTTGATAAAAAACAAATGGTTTCAACTGCACAAACCAGCCAGTCTTAACACCTAGATCACACCTAAAGACACTCAAATCTCTCATTCAGAAACAAGTCCTCTCTCAGAAAGTTCAGCCAGCTCTTTAAACTTTCTTAAACAATGACCAAAAAACTCAGGAAGCTGGTCCTCAGTTATGTCTGCAGGGAGTACAAGCATATAATAGTTATTTTCTGTTTCGCCGTGAACTAAACCAACCACATGAATTATTCCGAGTCTATGTAGGCTATAAATCAACTCCAACCTGATCGACGAACCATATATCATACTCTGTCATCCACAGGGGAAACTACGCCTCAACGTGCCTGTTACGTTAAACTTAAAAGGGGAAGTGGCCGCCCCCCAAATTTTTAACCACGCACTTTCTCAACCCGAAAAGAGAAAGGAAAAGAGACTTTTAAAAAGCCTCACACAGCCAGCCTGCAGGCGCCTGGCATTTTAAATTATTTCAGACAGTTTCCTACGTCACAACCATAGTTCAGTTCAAGCCGGATATGCACACTACCGCTCGTCTTTCAGACGGCAATAGGAATACTACAGAAACACAGCGTTTCATGGACCACGGCGGGCCCAAAAATGCACAGGTAATAGCTCACAGTATTTTATTATCAGACGTCTCACTTTCAATAATCAGCACACTTCACTACACGACCTCAGGCTCACAGCTTTGCCTGAGTTTCTCTTCAATCATATATCAACACCTCGGACCTTCTTGTCCGGTATTTTACTCTCAACACATGTCACAATTCCTCGGAGCTTCTGTCCGGCATTTACTCTCAAAACATGTATTTATTAAGTGTCTCTCAAGATGATCACCTCTGCTATATTCTTCTGCGATCACCAAGGCTATATCTGAGGCCACATAGTCTCAGCGGGGTCCCACCCCTAGTTTAGTACCCAGAAAACGTCTTTCCCAGGGGTGGAATCCTTCGGTTCCGTGACTTTTAGACACTTCTTAATCTCTTTATTCCTTACACACAAATCAGTCTCTCTTCTCTATTTCTTCAACAACGACGTCTCAAGTTACTTTTAGCTCAGTACTGCTTTTCCCTAGTCAACCGTGAATGCAACAATTCTCTGACCACACTGTGACTCTGCCAATTCTCTCAAGTTTCACTTTCGTTGCAAATAAAGATTTCTATTTTAAACAAAACTCAAAACAGAGATCAACGGATGACCACTTGACTACTTGTTTTAGAATTATACTCCAATACAGCACAATTTCTGTTTAAGAGGTTTGTGCCTTACCTTTTTGTTCTGTGGGCCCAATAGTCAAAGTGATCACCGTGACGTCTGCTGTCTGATCCACTGATCCGGCCTCAACCTTCGCCGACAACCAACACCTGAACCTCGTTCTACTGATCCTCAGTTGCCCGCATCCTCCACCAAATGTTGCGAGATCGATCAACTTTAGACCAGACAACAAACTACGGAGGCTCCGGAAAAGTGCAATCAAACGATGAGTTCTATTATCACAGGAGGACAACCAACCGTCAGCATACAGAATGGGTTGCTCTGACAAGAATACATTGAGTTCTGGTTTTATAGGACAAAATATCACACCTACGTCAATACATTTCAAAAATACAGGGTGACAGACGGGCAAAAGTTCATCCCGTGCAAACAAGGGTACATCACGTACACTTCTAATAACCCTTCACCAACATATAACTTCTCCTTTCTACATTACTTGCCTTTTAAGGTAATAACTTCAGGTCTTAGCTTTTCTGAGAGCTAATAATTGGACCCTCGTCATTAGTCACTAAGTAGAGTACTTTGCAGCCAGTCTTAAACTGAAGCAGAAGACTCTTAGGCCTTTGCTCAGACCTGCTGCTAGATTAATATGTGTATTGTAAGCATGCATGCAATTAACCTGCTATGTTCTCATCTCCCCGCAGCATGCATCACCTGGACACTCTCACCAGTGAAGCTTAAAACCTTCTAGAATGGAACATCAACTCTTAACCAAGCACATTCATGCATTGTGTATAAAATGAACTCAACCTATAAAAATAGAAAGGTCAATGTAATGACAGACATATTCAATGCAATATAAACCCTGTAAGAAATATTACTGATAAATGATACTTTAAAACATGTTATTAATACATTCTTCATAAGGCAAATTATATGGTATCAATAAAAGAATCTCTGAATCTCAACAATGTCCAGGCCCGTCTGAAGTTTGCCAGAGAGCACATGGATGATACAGCAGAGGAAATGTCATGTGGTCAGATGAAACCAAAGTAGAACTTTTTGGTATAAACTCAACTCGTCGTGTTTGGAGGAAGAAGAATACTGAGTTGCATCCCAAGAACACCATACCTACTGTGAAGCATGGGGGTGGAAACATCATGCTATGGGGCTGTTTTTCTGCCAAGGGGACAGGACGACTGATCCGTGTTAAGGACAGAATGAATGGGGCCATGTATCGTGAGATTTTGAGCCAAAACCTCCTTCCATCAGTGAGAACTTTGAAGATGAAACGAGGCTGGGTCTTCCAACATGACAATGATCCAAAACACACCGCCCGGGCAACAAAGGAGTGGCTCCGTAAGAAGCATTTGAAAGTCCTGGAGTGGCCTAGCCAGTCTCCAGACCTCAACCCCATAGAAAATCTGTGGCGGGAGTTGAAAGTCCGTGTTGCTCGGCGACAGCCCCAAAACATCACTGCTCTCGAGAAGATCTGCATGGAGGAATGGGCCAAAATACCAGCTACTGTGTGTGCAAACCTGGTAAAGACCTATAGTAAACGTTTGACCTCTGTTATTGCCAACAAAGGTTATGTTACAAAGTATTGAGTTGTATTTTTGTTATTGACCAAATACTTATTTTCCACCCTGATTTACCAATAAATTCTTTACAAATCCTACCATGTGGATTCATGGATTTTTTTTCACATTCTGTCTCTCACAGTTGAAGTGTACCTCTGGTGCAAATTACTGACCTCTGTCATCATTTTAGGTGGGGGAACTTGCACAATCGGTGGCTGACTAAATACTTTTTTGCCCCACTGTATATAGGTTACCCCCGTTCTGCAAGCTGTTCATTCTCGTTTATGTGCCCCACCCTCCCTCCCTCCTTGTTCTCAATTGTGTGTCCGGTTTTGAAATCGCCCTGGGTGTGTGTCCCGAGCGTCCCTTCATTGGGTTTTGTCGCGCAACTGGGTGAGCGTCCCACAACTGGGTCAGGGTCCCGAGCGGTCCGGTGTGAGTCCGGAGTAGGCCTATTTTGTGTTATTGTCATTTTCGTCGTCGTCTCGTTGTTGTTGTTGTGTGTGAGTGTGTGCGGAGCAGAACGCGTGGTGTGTGACGTCAGCAGCTGTTGTTGTTATTATGGGTTTCTAAGCAACCAAGAGTGAGTCGGAGGGAGACAGACGTTTGTGCTGGACTTTGCTCCTGGCAGCACAAAGTATTTATGTGAAAAAGAGAGAGAGCGAAGGCTCCACAGCTGCGTGGGTGCACGCGAATGCGGTTGCGCGGGTTTCACGCGGACCTGAGCCGTGCGGTTAATCGCAGGCTTATAAATGGAAGAGATTCAAATGTTAGAAGTTTTCAGAAAACACACCAGCCTTGAAGAGCGTGTGGAGAAGGCCAGCCCACATCAGCAGCTATGCTCTGGTGGGTGGCTTTCCCCCCACCCCTTCCTGACACAAAATGTTAACAGCCGGTGTGCCAAACCATAGACGTAATTGAGGTGGATAGTTGTTAAAAGTAACCTACATTAAGCTTGTGGTTGCTTAAATTCAGTACAATGACATGTGAGGTGAAGTGATATAGGTAAATATTTAAACTAATGAAGTGCATAGAGGCACTTGACCTGTGTGGAAGACTGTTGTCTTATTATGAGCCATTGTTGAAATATACAGCATGTCTGTGAAAACAACCAGTATTCTGAACCCTGTATGAAACATCTAAAAGTCCATGATGGAGAAGCTGTATTGAATATGAAAGAAACAGAGTTATGATAACTATGATAACTGGAGTGTGCAGCGTTTCCATGAGCAGTTTTTCTGCACCTTGACTAGTGTGTGTGTAGCATCAGCATCATGTTTTTGTTTATTTGTTTTGTTGGATTAAAAATAATTAAATAAACTGGTGATCATGCCTATGGATCACCATGGCACATATCACCAGCCATATGATTTATTTATGCAGATGAAAAAGTGAGTGTGAATGTGTCTGACATCACAGTGTTTTTGTGCACTGTGCAAAAGTAATTGCCTTTGATTGTGAGTGAGAGCGGTGATTTTGCAGATCACAAGCTATTGTAAAGAAAAAAAAAGAGTGAAAAAGAGACAAATTACATTGTAGACGAAGAAAAATAATCATAGGAAAAAGGTTTTGTGTTGATCAGCCGAAAAACAACTACAATGTCATTTTATGCTTTCAAGAAAGGATTGTTCACACAAACACAGACAGAGAGAGAGAGAGATGTGTGTTGATTAAGCAGTGATGATGATAATGAACATGTCTTAGTTTGTCACTTTCAGGTGAAAAGCAGACCTGTATCAATTTTCCACATGCAGCGGTCGGACGGAAGAAATTTATAGTTAAACATCATTGGAAACATGCAGGCCAAGTTCTGGCTGACTTATTTACAGCGCAATGTGTATGTGTCTCTCAAACTCACAAGCAAGCTCACTCCTCCCTGAAGAATGCAGCTCCAAAGCAATAACATGGCAGATAAAGAGACAGCAGCAAGTCCTGAGCAAAAAGTCTCAGCGAGCAGCAGCAATGTGGACAAACAGCATCAGAGAAGAGCAAACCCATCATCCTGACTGATCGGATGAATGGCACTGTGTTTCCAACAAGCTGCAACTTCACTATGCATGTGAAGAAAACTTTTGAGGAGAACTGAGGAGACTGTTGGAGTTTGACATTTGCCACCTGTGGAGTAAAATGGAAAGAAGAGACAGTGGAACACAGGACAAAGCTGAAGGAGAACTGCCGGCTGTGGACTGTTGAAAGTGGGAGAGGACAACAGAGTGAGAGTAAGTGGAAACACAGAGGAATGCTGTTATTAAATGTGGGAAATCAAAATTTGGGTTAGCAAATCTGGGGAAAAGAAAACTGACTGCTTAAGTTGGAAAATTGTGAAGGAGTCTGAAACAAATAGAAACATACAAAATCACACAAACAAGCAGAACATGAATTAACCCTACTAACAATTCCAAACACAAAATGACTCATGAAGACTCATAGCACATTAGTTAAGAAATGATCAAATAATAGCAGAGAAGTGTGTAGGAAAGGCAGCTTTAAGAACATGCCCTGCTGGAGATGCAGCTCCACAGACATGCATTAGACCTGCCTAATAACACAAACACCCATGCAATGAAAATTAGCTTGTTATCTTTCATCAGTGTAAAATAGTGTAAATTTAGCAGACACTTGTTATCAAATACTGAATTTATCCTAAAGGGAAAAAAATTAACTCTCTAGGTTGCAGGACAACAATTTAACTTTTGTGGGAAAAAAAAAAAAAGATCCTGGTTTGACTAACCAGCGATCAGACAATAAATTTAGTGTTAAAATGGTAAATTGGGAGAAGCTTCCTGCTTGATTAATGCAGCAAGTAATTTACTGTATGAGGGAAATTGTCTTTTGTGATACTATTTTGAACATGCTTTCCTGTTGTCCTGTCAACTTAGTGGGTTAATAGCTGATATGCAAATTAGTTGATCGGTTCTTAGATTAATGAAAGGTGACTGAATTCTAGCACGAGTGAATGAGATGTGTTGGAGTTTGTTGTGTTAAGTGGAGACTTTAAAACACTGAGTTTCCTGCTTTGATGTGCGAGTGAATCCTGTATTTAGATACACAACTCTGAATACGTCAGAACAAACTTCTTTTATGAAGTGCATGACAGCATGTCACATGTTTTATGATGAAGGAAAAAGGAAAATTGAATACAATAGATCTGTGGCCTAAATGAGTGAAGAGCACAGACCTGGTGATTAAACTCATAAGTTAATAAGACATTAGGCTGTTGTGCGTTGTGCAGCTGATGATTGGTTTGGAGTGAATCTAGCTGATGATTCTTCTCCTGTTGTGAAGTTGATGAGGAGTTTGTGTCATGACTTAACAAGGCCTTCTTATTTTGATACTTTTACAGTGCACTGAGATTTTTGTTTGATAATCTCTGTTATTTTCCATTTTTATCTTTTGAACAGGCACTGATTTTGTTTGTCTATTTCTTTTCTTTAAGCAGATCTGCACGTGAGGAATTGAAAGTGCTATACGACCTGTCGAGAAAGCCGTTGCAAGTGCATTTTCTCCACATTAAAATGGGTTCTGGAGAAAGCCACTCATTTGGGACAATTATTAAATGAAAGTCCCTGTCCAAAAAGGATTCAGCGATGTAATCCGATCTAAAGTTCTTCTTTTTTCTTTTTGAAATGACGTCATTTTGCTGGAAGTGGAAACTAAATGCGACGACAGGTTCCACTATCAGCAAAGAAAGAAACAAAGAAAGAAAGAATGAATGAATGTATGAATGGAAATAAAAACAAACTGACTGACCGACTGGTAAAAGCTGACAAGACTTGATCACGGCTCAAAGTTAATCTCCACCTAGACAGGACAAAAGGGTGGATGAATCTATATGTGTTTCCTTTTACAGGAGCAGTAAGATGACAGCAACATTCGAGGGTGCATGATGATTTAACCTGTGAAATGCCACTTTCTGTGTCTGTGCATTTACTAAGGGTGCTATTCCCTATTTTGTGTTGCTCAGAGATCACTGTGAGAAAGTGTACACACTGTGCAGCGCTAACATTTGTATTTTCTTTTCTATAGCATTACAGTTCTTCATGTGGTTTGATCACATGATTTATACCAGGACAACTGGTTGATGTTTTTTCCTACTACAGGATTTTGGGGTTTATGTGTGAGGAAAACTGTGTTTACAGGTTATGAGTGGTGATGCTGTTACACTGTGTTTTGGGAAAATGTGACGGTTACTTTGATGATATGAATAACATATTTTCCACAGCAATGGATGGTTGATTTTATGGTGTTTTTATGGCACCTCTGGAACCTGTTGACCTGTGTCTGACCTCCGTCTGACCACAGTCAATGTGTATTGCTAATGTTTGTTTCTTTGTGAATGCTGTGGAGGATTCGGCAGAAGCGGACAAGTGACATGAGTAAAACAAATAAGAGATTACGGTGTTTATGGAAAAGTTGAATATGGGCTCTTAGCTGGCCACTTTGAACCCATAATAATAATATGTAAGTGGAGTGACTTTGCTTAAGAGAAGTCACCGATTACATTAATGTTAACTGAGCACATGGGATGATCCATGTTTTAGGCGAATTATGGTAACAATAGTGATTTAATGATTTGAGAAAACCTGCACATGACACTTGTCTTGCCCGTGCTGAATGCTTATTACTCTTTTGATATAATTGTTTATAAGTGTGAAGTTTGGTTTTATTTCCAGATCTTGTGTATGCAGGCTCCTGGTGGAGCCAGTTTTTAAGACAGGGATCCAGGTTTGGTGAGTTGACGCATGGTTGTCCATGCGTCAAGAGGTGGGGTCCAGAATTAACATTAAACAATGTTTACTATTATTGTTGCAGTGATTTGTGTGATTAGCCGTTTATTTACAAGTATTAAATCTATGCAAGTGGTGCATCCATGTTCAGATGAGGCTTGATGGCCTATAAGTGAAGTTCACTGAACTAAAGAATGTGGTTTGATGATTGTTGACATGCTCTCCACATAGAAGTCTTTCTGAAATACAGGTGCAGCAGTGAGGAGAAACATTCCAGGCATAGCCCAGGCAGTGGTTGAGGTCAAAGGTCAAGCTGGTTGGGGCCCATCATGAAATCAGCTGAACCAGGAGGAAGGCAGAGAAGCTGAGTGTTTTGAGACAGATCCAGCAGGCCCAAAATCAGGACTATGCATGACGAGAAGGAGTGCCTGAGAGGATCGTCCACAGGATGGGACCTGAGGCCAGGGGCCCGTTCTTCGTACGTCGCTTACTACATCCAAGATCAAATGACACATCCAAGATCAAATCATCGCGCTAACCGTGAGCTCGCTAATCCGGTTCCCCGAACACACTTGCTGTTGACGATTACTACAGCTGGACGCAGGAATGTGACATCACTGGGCGTCGTAAAAGGGGCTACGCATCGATAGTAGAAACATTGATCGGCAACCCGCTGATTGGTCGGCGAAAATGTCGAAGGGGCGTGCTCGGTATTTTCCGGCAGCAGAGCAAGAACTCTTGAGTGAGGGATTTCAGGAGTTTCAGAGTTTAATTAAAACGCAAGAGAACACTGCAAAGGCTGCAAAAGCAAGGAGAGAGGGCTGGCAGAAAGTTGCTGACAAATCAAACTCGTAGGTAATTTAATAATAATAATAATAATGGATTGGATTTATATAGCGCTTTCCAAGGCACCCAAAGCGCTTTACGATACCACTATTCATTCACTCCCACATTCACACACTGGTGGAGGCAGCTACGGTTGTAGCCAGGCTGCCATATCGCGCCATCGGCCCCTCTGGCCAACACCAGTAGGCGGTAGGGTAGATCTATCATATGACACTATATTGTCCAATATCATATGGCATTATATTATATTATAATATGTTATATTATATCCCCTTTCACATTAGAGCCACAACAGGACCCACAAGAACATGGGAACAAGTAAAAGTGGAATACAGGAGTATTCTACAGAATGGTAATATTTATCTCTTAGATTGCTTTGCGTCTCTTGGCAAGGTAATACTGGCCTGTAATACTCTGTTAGTTTGTTCATAACAGCAACCAAGAAAAGGGCAGAGGAAAAAAAGACAGGTGGTGGTCCTGCACCCCCTCGTCAACAAGTTGGTTAAGTAAATAATACCCTCACGGGAAAATCGATATCTCTCTATGAGCACACTGTCGCGCTGAGCTAAAGGATCCTGTCTGTCCCACAATATACGCTGAATTCTGAGGACTCTCCTTATCAATCTTGCACCTTCCGCAATGGGCTGCTCGCGTATACGGACAGGACATGGCTGCGACAGACTTCCCAAATCCACCTTCGCTTTTATAGCCGTGGTCTCTCATCTTGATTACACGAAGTAATTTACAATTACTACTCTGAAATATGAATTACATCTGTAATAATCACATACATGTAATAGAATGTTAATAGTACATTTCCCTTTTTTAGGAAATGACCTGTATGTATCTGTGTGAAATCAATAAAAGGATCAGGTGCTGCATTATCTTTAGTTACATTGATAATATTTATTTATGGTGAAACAGTGGAAAAATATCGCTGTTGCTTTCGTATAAATGAAGCGGACATACCTGCGTGGCCGCGATCTAATCCTGTTTACATAAAGTAAACCTGCTCGGGAGCAGGTTTACGCTTACGGCTCTGTTGCTATGACAGCAAGTCCCGGATGAGCTTCGGGGAACCGACTGATCCAGGATCACGCGAAATCGTCAACAATCTAATCCGGCTAACCTACTTAGCGAGGTACGAAGAACGGGCCCCAGGAGAGAGACTTCAGGAGGATCAGAGATCATCTTCAGCACAGCAGACATGACACAGAGAGCTGTGCTACTGAGCTTCCAGGAGATTTTAAATAAAATGAAAGATTCAATATTGACGCTGAGGAAGACAACTAAGGTGTACAACGTGCTCTGCCTTAAACCTTCAGCAGCGTTGGAACATGAAAACTCAAGGGATGAGGGAGCGTGCCAAGCTCCATCGACAGCGCAGAAGGAGTTCGAGGATGACATCATGATTCTGTGAAAGCACAGGAACCAGAAGCTATGGTGGTGATGACAGCAGTTTCCTATGAACATCACCTAATGTGCCACTGTACTGTGCATACGATGACACTCTGAAGGCTGCTGGGATCATAATAGCAGTAAGACAACTGAACCCTGCACCCTTTTCACAGAGGTGTTTCTCTGCAGAGCGTGGACAATTAAGGAGTCATAAATATCCCCCTCACAGGACGAAGGCTTGAATGAGGTGATGGGGGTTGGTGGAGGCCATAAAACTAGAGTGCTGAGAGGTCTGCAGCTTTGGAAATAGCTGAGACCCATGTTGACAAACAACAACACTAACTGGTATGTTTGAATGTTTATCCTACATACATTTGGACTCTGGTCCTATGGACAATGAAACAACTGGAAGAGACATTCATGACGCCCTGCAGAACTCAAACAACTCTGCAGAGAGACATGTGATTTGCACACCCGCAGGAAGCATCACCAAGCTGAGATGTGTTTGAAAATGTTACTTTCTTATTTTCACTATTAAATTAACAATTTCTTTGGTTGCTCGTAAGATGCAGTTTGCTGTGAGATGAGCTCAATGAGGAATGGGATAACTGCTAATACGTTTGTTAAACTGTGTATTTTTTCAGTAATTTAGGGTGATTTGACATATGCTGAATATAACAGTGTTTGCCTTAAAGCTGTCAGACATGAGGTATTCATAACTGGGAACTTTTCTAGCATAAAGGTCAAAAAGGGGGGAATGATAGGTTTTGTATTGTTGATTGTCATTTATGCTTAGAAATATTTAACCATATATGCTTAGAGGTGTATAATCAATTGTGTAGTGATAAGTTGTGTGATCTTTAACAGGCTACAGAGGCTTGGTGTGCATTATGCACACCTGCATCTTGGGGGCATGGGAAAAGTTCGCATCTTGTCTTATTGTTTTATGGTGGGATTAACGTAGCTACGTTTGTTCTAGTCTAAGTGCTTTTCTGTTTAGATAAATTTGCTAGACTTCTAGGCGCCAGCCTTGGGGAGGCTTCACAGGGTCACATCTTGACCTCACACACACACACACACACACACACACACACACACACACACACACACACACACACACCCTCATACACAGGCAAGGTACTCTTTGTGTGTGTGTAGATGTCATATGTTAATGAACTTATGCATATTCATGTAACCTCAATAAAAGAACAGTGGTACGGGAGAACGGACGAGAGCAACTGGGGTCAAGCGAAGGGACGGCGCTCTGTCCGGTTCTCTCCCGTATACGAGTAACATGAAGAACTTGCCTACTTCGTGTCTTGCTTTGCGGTGTAATTATATTGTCTTCAACGTTCCAGCGAATAGGTTTATGCTACAAACCTATCAGGGAACTTGCACAATCGGTGGCTGACTAAATACTTTTTTGCCCCACTGTACAAATAGAACAAATGTATCAAAACCAATCAATAAACCTATTGGAAACTAAAGTGTATTATTGTGTTCAAATGAAAAAAAAAAACCCATAAGAGTTACCCACTTTAGAGTGTGGCCATGGGTTTGGCCATCACAGTCGCTGAAACATGTCCTGGGGGAATTTTCAGCATTCACTTTGCTTTAACATTGTTACTTTGTTACATTACTTGTTACACTGAAGCTGTTTTCGAATGCAGCCTCAGTGCTGACTGATTCATAAAAAGACTTTATAAATAATTAGTCACTGATCATTGATAATAGAAGTTTATTGAAGGTGTATCTATCCCATAATACAACAGAATTCAGAAATACATGTTTTAAAAAAAAGAGTTTTAAAAAAGTAAAAACACATAAATTCTACCGTAAAATATATTTGAAAATTTGTAAAACATGAAGGCATCAAAAGCACCTGAGAAGCTAACACAGCTCTGTGTTTGCAGCAGCAGACAGGGTCAATAGCAGAGAATAGAAAATGTGTGAGTTACTCAGTTTGCCCTGAAAAGTTTTTATATTTATGTATTAGTAACAGAAACATAGTTTATAAAGAGCAGCTAACTAAACATCTCTTTATATTGGTGCAGCCTCTCAGTCTTACAGTAACTGTCCTCATATACGTTATTATAAAGAACAAATACAAACATCATCCAAATAATCTGAAGTTAAACCAGATAGAGCACTAAAAATGTAGCCAAACAAAAATATGTTTAACATTGACACAAAAAGACACTCATACATGTTGTACACACAAAGAGAATGGGATTCATTCTTTGATTACTGTTAAAAAGTTATTTTCTCCGCAAAAATAAGTGCACCTGCAAAATTACTATCAGATTATGAAGTGTGCACATTAATCATTTTTATGTAGGTAATTGTTATGTGGCTTTAATTTGAACATGTTAACATAATGCAACAACAAAGAAAACAATTAATTGTAATTAAAAACTTAACATGTTCAAAAAGGAGGATGAAAAAGTGTAAGCTTGTTTAATCATCACCTTTCTCTTCCTGTTTTTGTCGTATGCTTTTTTAAATTCTTCCTTACAACTTGTTACCCTTACTTGGTTTTATAACCCCAGTAACACACCAACAGATAAACATTGCACACACACACACACACACACACACACACACACACACACACACACACACACACACACACACACACACAGTGTGTAAATAGTGGGTGAGAACACCTGGTCGAAGCCCCGCCTCCTCCCTGTACTGCTTTCAGACACAAAGATATCATTCAACACAACTTGTTTATGTTACAGTCAGGAGTTAGAACATGACACGCTAGTCCACTTAGACATAAATTTAAAATTACACCAGGTGTTTTAAAATATAATTCAGCAGTCTGGTCAAAGGTGCACTGGAACATAAGTCACCACATTACAGTTTTTGCCCATTGCTTGAACACATTTGGCAAAACGTCGCTCATTGTGCCAAAACTCTAAACACAAGTAAACACGACACAACACTGGGAAATATACCATACACATCTGTGCCAAAATGAAACTCCACTCCCAAAACCTAAACTCTGCTGTCAAAACCTGACATTCCTCTGTCAAAATGTAACTCTGTTGACAAAATGACACATACTTGCATCATATGCAAACACTTACAGATCAGGGGGAACACACTAGTCTTCTTTACATAAAACACTGCAGTCCTTGATTTCCATTGTGTATTCAGAAGGCACATTTACAGGAGACACATTTCCAAACAACCAAAAATGCAAATAGACCTACTCAATATTGTACATCGCAGTACCATGAATTCAGATAAAGCAAAAAAAAAAAAAAAACCCACAACACAATAATACTGCAATAGAAAAAACACTATACTGTAAACACAAAAAACCATGACAATTGTGCATAAGTGGGCTCATGGATCCCGCCGTCTGTTGGGGTCTGGCCACAGGACCTCATCAACATCGCAAGCAGTGTCCTCTCCCGCTGGGCACCGGGGAAAATATCCTCTTGCATGTCGAAACCATCCATGGATTGCTGTCACCTGAATGTCGCCGCAGGCCTGTTCCATTGCCTGCAGAAGAGGCATGCGGGCATGTGGTTGGCGGTCATATACACGTCATCTCCAAGCCTAAAAAAATCCTCAATAGGGTTTAAAAATGGTGAGTAAGGGGGCAAGTATACCACTTCAAATTGATTGTGGTTGGAGAACCAGGCCTAGACCAGAGCAGCCCGATGGAAACTGACATGATCCCATATCACCACAAACCTGGTGACGGATGGCATTGTCTGCCCTCACTAGGTCCACAACGGCAAGTTCCTGCTGTTGTGTGAACAGGCGTTGCCGTCCTCCCCCAGAAGGTCTTCGAGTCATTCTGGAGAAATACAACCACATATTGTCATCGGTTTGCTTATTTTTCTTACAGTACTTTACTGTATGTACTGTGTCATCCACTGTACAACACTGTACTTCAATATAAGGAATCAGCCACTTTGGCTGCAAAAGGAGCATTAGCACCCCGTACACTTGATATGGTAATGTGATATACTGTAGAACAGTGCTATGGAACCATCTGAGTAGAGCAGAAGGTATGGAGGTGAAGACAGACCTGTTTTCTAGTCTGAATGTTCGTATTACAGATGCCACTGTGAAGCGGCTTAGATGTGGGTGGACTCTCTGCCCAGCTTCCCTCATAGTCAGGCCATGGTTGATGACATGGTCCACCAAAGTTGCTCTTATTTCATCAGAAATATGGGTCCGTTCATGGCCTCTTCGGCCTTCTCCTCCTCTTCCTCCTCCTCCTCTACCTCTTCCTCTTCCTCTTGCTCTCCCTCCATCCATGCTTGCAAAGTTCTTGAAATGGCTACGCTGAGGGCTTTTTGTAGTTGGCTAATTGGTGTTCAGTTTTGCAAGTACGTGCCTTCAGGTGTGTATTTGAGTGGTTGCAATTACCCGATGTGTTTTGTATTTTGGATACATGTGTTTTCCGAATGGCACCCTGAGATTTCATTTTGTGAGCGAAGTGTCTTATGTATGAAATAGAGTGTAGCATGCAGGACCATGTGTGTTGCATAAAGGGGTAGGTGTGTTGCATAAAGGAGTAGGAGTGTTGCATAATTGGTACTGGGGTGCAAAGCAGCGCTTTTGTTTAAGGTATGGGTACATGTGTTTGAGGTATGGTAACAAAAGCTTCACGTTGTGTTACTTTAGTCTGAGCATGGGTTTATAGTGTTCAAGCAACGGGCAAAAACTGTAATAAAGTAATATAATTGATTTTTTTTTTTTTTTTTTTTTTGCCATCTTTAGTCTAATTTTGGGCCATTGGGGTGTCTGTGAGCTGTTACTTTGATGACGTCTCACTTATCATTTCTCGTTCCATAGTTTTGATCTCTGCTGTCTATGAACAGAGGCTCATTACTGCCCTGAAAAAGAACATAAAGTCCCCGTTACACATTTCACGTCTCACCCTCCAGATCACATGAATACAATCACCAAAACAAAGTGCTCGTGAGACACTGAGCTCATTTCTCAGTGCCCTGCAGTCACCAAACTAAATGTAACTGTGGGTCATTTATCACAGATTTGTTTTAAGTAACAGACGTTTTTTCCTTCACCAAAACATGTGAGTAATGAACGTTTGTTAAATTAAACGTTCTAGCCAAAGAGCAGAGGAAGTTCATATCACACAAAAGAAGCTGCAGCAGACTCTTAGAGAGCAGAAACAACACAGGGACTCGTCTACAGGACTTAGAGCAGGTCACATGTTGTGTTGGGCTTTAGTCGTTGTCTTGCAGAGTTTACAGTTGAACACCTTTGTGTTCCCTAAGAGGCACAGCAGTATCAGCCCACCCTGCACATAGCTCGCTGAATATCCCCGTCAGGGGCGTGGCCTCTCTGACTGACAGGTGGCTGCTAGCTGTCTGCTAGGCTACATCTCAGCTGACCTGGCAGTAGATGGTGAACATGCCCTCAAAGTCCCTGTGACACATCGAAGAATAGTCCTGCATTTGTACCGTGAACCCACAGCAGGTGGACTTCATGTGTCGTTCTTTTTCTAAACCAGAATATTTGCTGGACTGAGGTTTAGTCTGAAGAAGTTTATTTTTGTGTGAGAAAGAGCAACTGTGGAAAATACGCCAACCTGAGTTTCATTAAATGCAGTTGTTTTCATGTGTGAAAACAACTGCATTTAATGGAAAGACTGACCAAGTTTATGATATGAAACAGAGGAGGATACCTGGAGGTTTTGGTTGTTGGTGGGTTGTTCTCGCATCTCAAAACAAGAGTTATTATCTAGATAAGAAATAAAGAACAAATGTGTGTAACAGGAAATTCTTTAAGTAAAAGATAATCATGATGAATAGCAAAGATTTACATTCACATACTTCCTGAATTTCTCTTTCTTTGCCTGTAGCAAAGAGCAACAGCAACAATCACCAGGACCACTGCAAGAAGCGCTCCCACAATCACTCCATAAATCCATCCTGTGTCACCTGTAAACAAATTCAAATATTAGTTTTACTCTTCTTTCAGGTGTTAATGATACAGATATGATTAAAACTAGTTTGAGTTTAATAAAGTTCAGTTTTAAACTGAGATGATTTTCTTGTCGTTCACACGCTCAGTTACACAACAACAGGAAACCTGTTTCTCATAAAGTCACAAGATGAAGGCACAACAAACATCAATCACTGAACCCTGCATGTTCACTGAACCCACAAAAGTTGTGAAGAAGATTAATTTTAATAATAAAAATCAATAAATAATTTCATACTTTTGGACATTTGATCATTCAAATCAGCTTCAAATGGATGTTTAATCACCTGCGATGGACCACTGGTTTAAATATGCCAAATAAATGAACTGATATGACAATTTGAATGGATCTTCCGTGACACGCCCACTCTGGATGCTTCTGTATCGATGAATAAGTGCAAAGTGCACTGAAGGCACCCAACAAAAGTAAATATGGAAAAAAATATGTTCTTGACAATCAAACATTGTTAGTTTGAGAAAGTGAAAATATTTAAATAACTTCTGAAAAGATTTTGATTACTTTAGTCCTTAGTCACAGTATAGTAAAAACAGGATGCAACCGTCTGATAGGAATAAAAAAAACATCAGGTCACCCTCTGACTGCACTGACATTTTTTTGCCTTTGGGGTAAACTGATTGAAAGGAGCTGCAGCACTGTCAACATCTCACCATCGAACTCAGAGTGACTGTCACTGTCTCAGACAGGTCACAGGAGATTTGACAGTCACTGCTGGTCTGCTTTACAGATCGTCCCACACAGTGAGCTGAAGACAGTCTGCACAGATGAGTAATGCTGCAATTACATTACTCCCTCCCTCACAAGTTTGCTGCTTTTGTTAAATGGACCGGTCCTTACACAGCACTTTCCCACTCAACGTGCTTTCTACTACAATTCACACACGCACACACGCACACACACGCACACACACACACACACACACACACACACACACACACACACACACACACACACACACACACACAGAGAGAGAGAGAGAGAGAGAGAGAGAGAGAGAGTACCTGTGTCATGAGCTGAACACCACAGTGTGGAGTTGAGGGCAGCAGTCTTGTTACTGACAGGGTTTTCTGCCCTGCAGGTGTAGATGGGTTCATTGTGCATCTGGATCTCCAGAGTGAGGGTTAGGTTGATGGAGACATCTGTGTCACTAGTCTGCATTATAATCTCACTTCCTCTGTACCATGACAGGGTGACATTTAATGAATTCTCTACCCAACATCTTGCAGAGCAGATCCCACTGGTCTTTGCTGTAATGTCGGTCTGTGCTTCAGTGATGTGTGGAACAGAAACAGGATCTAAGAAGGAAAGTGCTGCTGTTGAATTGTACCTGAACATTCACATGATTAGATTACATGTGTGACGTCAGCATTTAAAACAGGTTTTACAGGTTCAACAAGAACAAGAGTCATTGTTAAAGTGGTATAACTGCAAAACACAAGATCTCTAGTTTTCCAACTACTTTCCAGTTCTAAGGAACTCTTCCCAAGAGAAAGGTCTTCAACATGCTAAAACCATTGTACCCTGGTCCGACCCCCTGCCCTCACTGACCACAGCTTCCATATTTTAACCCCTTTTAAAGGAAACCAACCTGATCTTATATACTTGCTGATCTTACACTTTGTTTAAAGGCTAAACATGCTTTTCTGTGAGGGACATCTAATCTGTATTCTTATTTCAACACACACTTTTATAAACAGCCTTTGAGCATCTACTGGTGTCTGTGATGCTCCAGGATTACAGTATGAATTAAGGGTGATACTTTCATAGCTGTTTTTTTCTTCAGATCACTGAAATATCCATGAACAAGGGTCTTTTATCTCTATGCATCACATCTTTGACTATGTGTTAAGTTTTGAGATCTCTGCAGTAGCCTGTATCTGCATTAAAACCATGCTTCTCAGTACTGACACAAAGAACATTTACTCACCATAGACAGTGATGAAAAATGTTGCAATTATGTCCAGGAACCCATCTATCAGTATCCTGACACAGTAACTCCCAGCAAGGTTTTTGGTTATGCCGATGAAGGTGAGCTCTCCACTGTACGGGTTCAGCTGCAGATGCCCTTCAAAGCTTTCATTAATAGAGGTCATATTATTCTCAAACCGAAGTATGGGCTCTCCATCACAGCGTTCACCCTGCATCCATCTGACTTTCGGATTTTGCAGTTGCATGCTTACTTTAGGGTCCAGAGTGACATTGTTCCCCTCCAGAACATTAACACAAATAACCGGATTATCTGGATGTCAAAGAAATCACAAAAATGCACAAAGAAAATTGTTGTTTCACTATTATTTTAGAATCTTGTGGCAGCACAAATTCTCAAAAATAGAAGCAGACAGTTAAAATATACAGTTATAACTATACAGACATAGATAGATAGATCAAACTCTGTCTGTGAAGCTGGATTTAAGAAATAAGACCTTAAGGTCAAAGTTTTAAAATGACGTGATGTCATGTGGTTGGTTGGTTGCGGCTAATAGACTTAGTTTATGTTAGCTAACTAGTGAAAGAATCGATAACTCAGAGGAAAATAAAGATATTAAAACTAAACATCAGTGAAAGGGGATCACTTTAGTGCTGCAACAATGACTTTATGTTAAACTGAGGATATACTGTCCACTTTACTGTCTGTCTCTTTAGCAGTTAGTGGCTGTTCACTGTTTGGCTAGCTGCACTCAAACAAGAAAATCCAGCTGTAAGGTTTGGGTTTGTAAAACACTTTATAAATGATGACAGTGTGGGGGAGAGCCTGTTGGAGCCAGGTCACAGGTGGTTCACCGGACTAACCGAACCAAACAGAAATGCATTTCATGCTTATTTTTATGATCTTTAGAGATTTTTTTTTTTTTTTTGCCATTTGGTAACATCTCTGGAGCACGCAGGGGCTTTGTGAGACTTATCCTGATCACAAATGTTAGGATGAGATAAGATAAGATAAAACTTTATTAATCCCTCGGGTGGGTTCCTCTGGGGAATTCGGTTTCCAAAAGCACAGCACCGACAGAAGTTACAGAGTTACAGAATATTATATACACACACACACACACACACACACACACACACACACACACACACACACACACACACACACACACACACACACATATATAAATACAGAGACATATATAAATAAAATATACGAAGGGGATAAATAGAATAAATAGGAATAAAAATAAAAATACAAGTGAATTGCACATTTCAAGTATTGAGGTCTATTGCACCATTGACTATTAACAAAAGTATTGCACAGTGAGGTGAAGAGGCACTACAGCTTAGTTGCTCCCCCTCCTTTGTCCTCCTGTCTCCCCTCCCTCTCCCCTCCAGAGAGGAGTTAAACAGTCTGATGGCGTGTGGGACAAAGGAGTTTTTAAGTCTGTTAGTTCTTGTCTTGGGGAGAAGCAACCTGTCACTGAACAGACTCCTGTGGTTGTTTACGGCCGTGTGCAGAGGATGCCCAGCATTGTTCATAATGTCCAGCAGTTTCTTTAGTGTCCTTTTCTCTGCCACTGTCACCAGAGTGTCCAGCTTCATGCCGACCACAGAGCTAGCCTTCCTGATCAGTTTCTCCAGCCTGGATGAGTCCTTCTTTGCTGTGCTGCTCCCCCAGCACAGTGATAACTGAAAGATATCCTGGTGTACTGAACAAACATGGTAGTTCAGAGCCCAAGTGATCTGACACACCTGCTAATCTGAGAACCTGCGAATGGAACACTCTGCTCTGTTTGTAGGTGCTTGTTTTTAACGTGTGTTTGGACATTTCAGTGTGGCCACAAGACTTTGTGATTGAATTGTGAAGATCCATTCTACTGCGCAAAATTGATCAGCCTCGACGGTGAAGTTGGTGATTGAGATGTCATTTGTATATACGTTTCTGTGAAGGGGGCGCTGTCAATTGGTGTTCGCTCTCTCTGCGGTAGAGTATCACTTCCAGTTCCTGATCCAAAACACAGTCCGAATTCATGGGCTGCATCATGAGGCCGCATTTGTAGGCCGATTACGATTACGTCACAGTGACGCATCAAAGGCTGTCCAAATTCGTAGACTCCGCCGAATGGAGCCGACAACCGCGTCCTTCTTTTCCCCGAATTTGAAGGATGGGTCGGATGTATCCTTCGTGGTCCACCATATCCCAGAATTCATAGCGCGGCCCAGCCAATTCAAGTTTCCAACAATGGCGGCCGCTACTAAGTTTTAATATTACTCTTATTAATCTTTCTGGGTCACAAAATAAACTTTGAAGATATTTTCAGGAGAGAATGTAACTGTGTAAACTTCAAATATCTGCTCAAGACATATATTTGTAAAAGTGCTCCGACGTTTTCAGAGACGTCTGTTCCTGCTCAAACACAGTGGCGTTTTTGAGTAGTTTATCTGCTTAGCAATGTAATTAAAAACTGTTAGATACATTCTTTTTTCATAGTATAATCTTCACGTGCTTCATCCGAAGCACACTTTCTGTGTACTCACTACTAACTTATAGCCAAAGTATTCACCTACTGTGTTTTTACTGTTTCGCTAGCTTAGCTTAGCTCGTAGGCAACTCGCTAGCAGCATGGCCTCTTCACTTGTCCCTCCTGCACTTTCCTGCTCATTGTGTCAGATGTTTAGTTACTCCTCGGTCTCCTTTAGCAGTAATGATATCTGTAACAAATGTAGTATATTTGCAGCTCTGGAGGCCAGGATTACTGAATTGGAGACTCGGCTTCGCACCTTTCATTCACTGTTACGGCTGTGGCCATAAGAACACTGTGTGGGCTGTTTTGTTCTGTGTTCTTTACTGTCCTTATGACTCTTTGCAGGTCCCTCCCCTAATGAAGAGTAGTGAGCAGCTGATTGGACCGTGGAACAGGTGACCGCGTTCAAAAAGCCGCTCTGACAGCTCCCGCCGGGGAGAGAGAGAGAGTGGAGCGAGCGAGTAGCTTGGCAGCCGACGCGGTCCTGACCCTGGTTTTCCAGCCTATACTTTTACTGTGTATTTGTGTGAGCGTGATCTGTGAGAGCCGCTCTTGGTGCATTAACTTAGTGCTTAGGCACTCATAACGAACACACTGTTCGAACATAAGAGTGTCCATAAGTGCACGTGGCACCAGGACGCTCTAGGCCGTAGGTCGATGATCGATTTTGTAATCGTATCACCAGACCTGCGACCAACGTGTAGTGAGGGTGTGCTGGGAACGTCTAGCAGAGGCCCCAGTCCGCGAGATCTTCAACGCACACCTCCGGCAGAGCTTCAACAGCATTCCGAGGGAGACTGGGGACATTGAGTCCGAATGGACCATGTTCAGCGTCTCCATTGCCGAAGCTGCTGCATTGAGCTGTGGCCGCAAGGTGGTTGGTGCCTGCCGTGGTGGTAATCCCCGAACCAAATGGTGGACACCAGAGGTGAAGGGAGCCACCAGGCTGAAGAAGGAGTCCTATCGGGCTTGGTTAGCCTGTGGGACTCCGGCGGCAGCCGACAGGTATCGACAGGCCAAGCGGAATGCGGCTCGGGCAGTGGCTGAAGCAAAAACTCGGGTGTGGGAGGAGTTTGGAGAGGCCATGGAAAAAGACTTTCGTACTGCCTCGAAGAGATTCTGGCAAACCGTCAGGCGTCTCTGGAGGGGAAAGCGGTGCTCTACCTGCACTGTGTATAGTGCTGGCGGAGCGCTGCTGATGTCGACTGAGAAAATTGTCAGGCGGTGGAAGGAATACTTCGAGGACCTCCTTAATCCCATTGACACATCTTCCGAGGAGGAAGCAGAGTCTGGGGATGAGGGGAATGACCCGCCAATTTCCGGGGGCGAGGTCACTGAGGCAGTTAAACAACTCCTTGGTGGCAGAGCCCCTGGTGTTGATGAGGTCCGCCCTGAGTTCCTGAAGGCTCTGGACGTTGTAGGGCTGTCCTGATTGACACGCCTCTGCAATGTTGCGTGGAGATCAGGGGCAGTACCTGTGGACTGGCAGACCGGGGTGGTGGTCCCCATCTTTAAGAAGGGAGACCGGAGGGTGTGTTCCAACTACAGGGGGATCACACTCCTCAGCCTCCCTGGGAAAGTCTATGCCAGGGTGCTGGAAAGGAGAGTTCGTCCGCTAGTCGAACCTCGGATACAGGAGGAACAATGCGGTTTTCGTCGTGGTCGCGGAACACTGGACCAGCTCTTTATCCTCTGGAGGATACTTGAGGGTGCATGGGAGTTTGCCCAACCAGTCTACATGTGTTTTGTGGACTTGGAGAAGGCAATCGACCGTGTCCCTCGGGGTGTCCTGTGGGAGGTGTTGCGGGAGTATGGGGTGTCTGGCCCATTGCTACGGGCCATTCGATCCCTATACAACCGTTGTAAGAGCTTGGTTCGCATTGCCGGCAATAAGTCGGACCCGTTCCCGGTGGGTGATGGGCTCCGCCAGGGCTGCCCTTTGTCTCCGGTTGTGTTCATAATTTTTATGGACAGGATTTCTAGGCGCAGCCAAGTGGCGGAGGGCTTTCGCTTTGGTGGCCTCAGAATCTCATCTCTGATTTTTGCGGATGATGTGGTTCTGTTGGCTTCATCGGGTGAGGGCCTCCAGCTCGCACTGGTGTAACAGTGTTTATGTGGTATTATTCCACTTGCCACAAATATCAGTGTAATGGGGAAACAGCGCCCCCCCTCTCGGTGTGGCTGGTTAGGTGAGGCTGGCTGCAGTAATCGCTGCCAGTCTGCCGTAGCCATACGAGAGGTGAGTTGTATTGTTCCGCACACGATATAGCTAAGTAGTACAGACACATAAAACATGTTTGATTAGCTGATGAGCACCGAGTGTAATAAGTGCTTAGTGGACACATGTCCAACACCAGTTTTATGTACTTTTCATTTGTTTATTAATGTGTGAAACTGTATGCTAAAGCGGAATGCTAATGGATGTTCTGCCGTAGTGTGCTGTGCGGAGTGGTGTGTGGCGAGCCATTTGCACTGATACAACACCGTTGTTTCCATTCAGGAAATAAAGTGGCAACGATCAATAAGAGACTCCTTGTCTTTTTAAAAACACAACACAACGCAGAGTCGAGGAGTCTGTTTGGGCTGAACTGTTGCAGCGGGATGAAGCAGAAACCGGTTACACTGGAACGGTTCGCAGCCGAGTGTGAAGCAGCGGGAATGAGGATCAGCACCTCCAAATCTGAGGCCATGGTTCTCAGCCGGAAAAGGGTGGAGTGCCCACTCCGGGTCGGGGATGAGTTCCTGCCCCAAGTGGAGGAGTTCAAGTATCTCTGGGTCTTCAATTCAATTCAATTCAATTCAATTTTATTTATATAGCGCCAAATCACAACAAAAGTCGCCTCAAGGCGCTTCATAGATACAGAGAAAAACCCAACAATCATATGACCCCCTATGAGCAAGCACTTTGGCGACAGTGGGAAGGAAAAACTCCCTTTTAACAGGAAGAAACCTCCGGCAGAACCAGGCTCAGGGAGGGGCGGCCATCTGCTGTGACCGGTTGGGGTGAGAGAAGGAAGACAGGATAAAAGACATGCTGTGGAAGAGAGACAGAGGTTAATAACAGATATGATTCAATGCAGAGAGGTCTGTTAATACATAGTGAGTGAGAAAGGTCTTGTTCGCGAGTGATGGGAGAAGGGAGCCGGAGATCGACAGACGGATTGGGGCTGCAGCTGCAGTAATGCGGACGCTGCACCGGTCTGTCGTGGTGAAGAGGGAGCTGAGTGTAAAAGCGAAGCTCTCAATTTACCGGTCGATCTACATCCCTACCCTCACCTATGGCCACGAGCTGTGGGTAGTGACCGAAAGAACGAGATCGCGGATACAAGCGGCAGAAATGAGCTTCCTCCGAAGGGTGGCTGGCCTCTCCCTTAGAGATAGAGTGAGAAGTTCGGCCATCCGGGAGGGGCTCAGAGTAGAGCAGCTGCTGCTCCACATCGAAAGGAGCCAGCTGAGGTGGTTCGGGCATCTGATAAGGATGCCCCCTGGGCGCCTCCTGGGTGAGGTGTTCCAGGCATGTCCCACCGGGAGGAGGCCCCGGGGCAGACCCAGGACACGCTGGAGAGATTATATCTCTCGGCTGGCCTGGGAACGCCTTGGTGTTCCCCCGGATAAGGTGGAGGAAGTGGCTGGGTAGAGGGAGGTCTGGGCCTCTTTCCTTAGGCTGCTGCCCCCGCGCCCCGGCCTCGGATAAAGCGGATGAAGATGGATGGATGGATGGATGGATTTTGGCCTGGGTTCACCCTGGAGCTGTGCTTCGTTATCTTCAATAAAATCACCTTTTTTTACTCACAACTGGTTTTGGATGTTTGGCTTGGGAACCAGGGCGGGTATTTGTCTCTCTCTCCTCCAACCTTATGTGCGTCTCTACACGCCTAGACTAGGGGCGTAACATCACCTGTAGCTAGCCAGGCCCCTGTAGCTGGTGCAGCCGAAGATAGCGTAGGCCCCGCTAGCTGTTCCCCGGCAGACCCCAAGCAGCTGGGGAAAGAGGGCGGCTGGGTGACGGTGAGGAGGAAGCATAGTCCTAAACAGAAGCCCCAGGTACCCCACCAACCTGTTCATGTGTCTAACCGTTTTTCCCCACTCGGCGACACACCCGCCGGGGGTCAAACTCTGGTAATTGGTGATTCTGTTCTCAGACATGTGAAGCTAGAGACACCAGCAACCATAGTCAACTGTCTTCCAGGGGCCAGAGCAGGCGACATTGAAGGAAATTTAAAACTGCTGGCTAAGGGTAAACGTAAATTCAGTAAAATCATAATTCACGTCGGCAGTAATGACACCCGGTTACGCCAATCGGAGGTCACTAAAATCAATATTGAATCGGTGTGTATCTTTGCCAAAACAATGTTGGACTCTGTAGTTTTCTCTGGTCCCCTCCCCAATCAGAGCAGCAGTGACATGTTTAGCCGCATGTTCTCCTTAAACTGCTGGCTGTCTGAGTGGTGCCCCAGAAACGATGTGGGCTTCATAGATAATTGGCAAACCTTCTGGAGGAAACCTGGTCTTGTTAGGAGAGACGGCATCCATCCCACTTTGGATGGAGCAGCTCTCATTTCTAGAAATATGGAGAAATTTATTAAACCCCCCAAAATATGACTATCCAGAGTTGGGACCAGGAAGCAGAGTTGCAGTCTTACACGCCTCTCTGCAGCTTCTCTCCTCCTGCTACCCCCCCCAAAACCCATCTCCATAGAGACTGTGTCAGCTCCCAAACAGACAAAAAACAAACTAAAAACCAGCAACAAACAACTTAAACATAAACAATCACAAAGAAAGAACAATACAGTATCCACATCTGAACCAAAGAGTAACACAGTGAAATGTGGATTATTAAATATTAGGTCTCTCTCCTCCAAGTCTCTGTTAGTACATGACTTAATAATTGATCAACAAATTGATTTACTCTGCCTTACAGAAACCTGGTTGCAGCAGGATGATTATGTTAGTTTAAATGAATCAACACCCCCGAGTCATTCTAACTACCAGAAACCTCGAAGCACAGGCCGAGGGGGAGGTGTGGCAGCAATTTTTCACACAAGCCTATTAATTAATGAAAGACCAAGACAGACTTTTAATTCATTTGAAAGCCTGATGCTTAACATTGTCCACCCCAGCTGTGAAACTCAGAAACCAGTCTTACTTGTTATCATCTATCGTCCACCTGGGCCTTACACAGAGTTTCTGTCTGATTTCTCAGACTTTTTATCTGATTTAGTTCTGAGCTCAGATAAAATAATTATTGTGGGTGATTTTAACATCCATGTGGATGCTAAAAATGACAGCCTCAACATGGCATTTAATCTGTTATTAGACTCAATTGGCTTCTCTCAAAATGTAAAAGAACCCACCCACCACTTTAATCACACTCTAGATCTTGTTTTAACATATGGCATAGAAACTGAACATTTAACAGTGTTTCCTGAAAACCCTCTCCTGTCTGATCATTTCCTGATAACATTTACATTTACAATAATTGATTACACAGCGGTGGAGAGTAGACTTTATCAAAGTAGATGTCTTTCTGAAAGCGCTGTAACTAAGTTTAAGAATATAATCCACCCACTGTTATCATCTCCAATGCCCTGTACCAACACAGAGCAGAGCAGCTATCTGAACGCTACTCCAACAGAGGTCGATTATCTTGTTAATAATTTCACCTCCTCACTACGTACGACTCTGGATACTGTAGCTCCTGTGAAAACTAAGGTCTCTAATCAGAAGTACCTGACTCCGTGGTATAATTCTCAAACACGTACCCTAAAGCAGATGACTCGTAATCTGGAGAGGAAATGGCGTGTCACAAATTTAGAGGATCATCATTTAGCCTGGAGAAATAGTTTGCTGCTTTATAAGAAAGCCCTCCGCAAAGCCAGAACATCTTACTATTCATCACTGATTGAAGAATAAGAACAACCCCAGGTTTCTCTTCAGCTCTGTAGCCAGGCTGACAAACAGTCAGAGCTCTGTTGAGCCAACCATCCCTTTAACGTTAACTAGTAATGACTTCATGAACTTCTTCACAAATAACATTTTTATCATTAGAGAAAAAATTACCAGTAATCATCCCACAGATGTAATATTATCTACAGCTACTCTTAGTACCATTGATGTTAAGTTAGACTCTTTTTCTCCAATTGATCTTTCTGAGTTAACTTCAATAATTACTTCCTCCAAACCATCAACGTGTCTTTTAGACCCCATTCCTACAAAACTGCTCAAAGAAGTCCTGCCATTAATTAATTCTTCGATCTTAAATATGATCAACCTATCTCTAATGATCGGCTATGTACCACAGGCCTTCAAGCTGGCTGTAGTTAAACCTTTACTCAAAAAGCATCTCTAGACCCAGCAGTCTTAGCTAATTATAGGCCAATCTCCAACCTTCCTTTATATCAAACATCCTTGAAAGAGTAGTTGTCAAACAGCTAACAGATCATCTGCAGAGGAATGGTTTATTTGAAGAGTTTCAGTCAGGTTTCAGAGCTCAGCACAGCACAGAAACAGCTTTAGTGAAGGTTACAAATGATCTTCTTATGGCCTCTGACAGTGGACTCATCTCTGTGCTTGTCCTGCTAGACCTCAGTGCAGCGTTCGATACTGTTGACCATAATATCCTATTAGAGCGATTAGAACATGCTGTAGGTATTACAGGTACTGCGCTGCAGTGGTTTGTATCATATCTATCTAATAGACTCCAGTTTGTGCATGTAAATGGAGAGTCCTCTTCACACACTGAGGTTAATTATGGAGTTCCACAGGGTTCAGTGCTAAGACCAATTCTGTTTACATTATACATGCTTCCCTTAGGCAGCATCATTAGAAGACATAGCATACATTTTCACTGCTATGCAGATGACACCCAGCTCTATCTGTCCATCATCATCATCATCATCATTTATTTATTTATATAGCACTTTAAAAACACACCTGGTAGACCAAAGTGCTGTACAATACTAATATGCACATAAAACCAGACATAGCAATAAAGTTAAAAAAAAAAAAAAAAAAAATGTCAGTTACCCACAGAGTTAAAAGCCAGGGAATAAAAATAGGTTTTTAATAAAGACTTAAAAACGGGCACTGATGTAGCCTGTCTAATGTGGAGAGGAAGGTTATTCCAAAGCATCGGCGCGGCAACAGAGAACGCTCGGTCTCCTCTAAGTTTCAGCCGTGACTTTGGGACCGAAAGCAGCAACTGCTCAGCTGACCGAAGGGAACGAGTGGGGACGTGGGGCTTCAACAAGTCAGACAGATAAACAGGTGCTTTAAAATGGATCCTGAATTTAATTGGAAGCCAGTGTAAAGAGGCCAAAATCGGAGTGATGTGATCAAATTTTCTTCTGCCAGTTAAAAATCGTGCCGCAGCATTTTGCACTAATTGCAAGCGTGACAAAGTGCCCTGCCCAACCCCCGTTAAAAGAGAGTTACAATAATCTAAACGTGAGGTAATAAAGGCATGAATAACACTTTCCAAGTCACGCTTGGAAAGAAAGGGCTTAACCTTTGATAAACGTCTGAGGTAATAAAATGCTGATTTTACCACCCCGTTTACATGGTCATCAAAGGTGAGTGCAGAATAAATTTTAACTCCGAGATTTGTGATCGAACTCTTTAGTTGGGAAGTCAAAGCTGCAAGATCAACATCCAGAGTATGAGAAGAACGATTAGGGCCAAATAAAATTGCTTCTGTCTTCCGATCATTAAAATTTAAAAAGTTTTTTGCCATCCATACTTTGACATCAGTAAGGCAGTCAAGCAGAGGTCCAGTTGGGAGACTATCAGAATGACTAAAAGGTAAGTAGAGCTGGCAGTCATCTGCGTATAGATGGAATGGCACTTTATGCTTTCGGAAAATTGCGCCAAGAGGCAAGAGGTACAATGAAAACAATAACGGCCCAAGAATAGATCCCTGTGGCACACCCCAAAGCAGAGGGGCCACAGAGGATGAAGCCGACCCCAACTTAACACAAAAGGTCCTATTTAAAAGATAGGACTTTAACCACAAAAGTGCCGAACCAGAAATTCCCACACAGTGCTGTAAGCGGGAGATCAGCAAATCGTGATCCACAGTGTCAAATGCAGCTGTCATGTCCAACAAGACCAGCACTGCATATTTACCACGGTCTGTCGCTATCAGGATGTCATTCATAACTTTTACGAGGGCTGTCTCCGTACTGTGGAATGGCTTAAAGCCAGACTGAAAGATTTCTGACAATTTAGAGTCATTCAAGTAGTCCATCAACTGAGTATAAACAACCCTTTCCAGAATCTTACTAAGAAAGGGAAGCTTGGAGATGGGTCTAAAATTTGATATGACTGAACTGTCTAAGCCTGGTTTCTTAAGTAAAGGATGCATGACTGCATGCTTAAATTCCTTAGGTACTTGACCAGACAAAAGACTAGTATTAATAATGTTCAGAATATGTGGTCCGATGATAGGAAATACCTTTTTAAGAAAACGGGGAGGAACAACGTCATTTGGAGAGCCACACGGTTTAGCATTCAACACAAGTTTCTCTAAATCAGATAAAACAATTGGTAGAAAAGCAGAGAACAGACTTGAGCAAGAACCATGCATGGCTGGGTCAGCAATAGGTAGAGTCAGAGGTCTCAAACTAGCAACCTTTTCCACAAAATAATTAAGAAACTTATTGCACATAACCGCAGAAGAGTGCAAAAGAATATAGCCCTCCGGATTAAGTACAGAATTTATAGTGTTATATAGAACACGAGGGTTATGCGAGCTGGCAGCAATAAGTTGAGAAAAATAGGAAGCCAGATAACACACACCAATGAGTTAAACTGCAGGAATGTCTTAAAGACATAAAGACCTGGATGGCCGCTAACTTTCTGCTTCTTAATTCAGATAAAACTGAGGTTATTGTACTCGGCCCTGAAAATCTTAGAAATATGGTATCTAAGCAGATCCTTACCCTGGATGGCATTACCTTGGCCTCCAGTAACGCTGTGAGGAACCTTGGAGTCATTTTTGACCAGGACATGTCCTTCAATGCACATATTAAACAAATATGTAAGACTGCGTTCTTCCATTTGTGCAACATCTCTAAAGTTAGAAATATCCTGTCTCAGAGTGACGCTGAAAAACTAGTTCATGCATTTATTACTTCCAGGCTGGACGACTGTAATTCATTATTATCAGGAAGTCCTAAAAACTCCCTGAAAAGCCTTCAGCTAATTCAAAATGCTGCAGCAAGAGTCCTGACAGGGACTAGAAAGAGAGAGCAGATTTCTCCTGTTTTGGCTTCCCTTCATTGACTTCCTGTTAAATCCAGAATTCAAAATCCTGCTCCTCACATACAAGGTCTTAAATAATCAGGCCCCATCTTATCTTAATGACCTTGTAGTACCATATCACCCTATTAGAGCGCTTCGCTCTCGCTCTGCAGGCCTACTTGTTGTTCCTAGAGTATTTAAAAGTAGAATGGGAGGCAGAGCCTTCAGTTTTCAGGCCCCTCTTCTGTGGAACCAGCTTCCAGTTTGGATTCAGGAGACAGACACTATCTCTACTTTCAAGATTAGGCTTCAAACTTTCCTTTTTGCTAAAGCATATAGTTAGGGCTGGACCAGGTGACCCTGAATCCTCCCTTAGTTATGCTGCAATAGACATAGGCTGCCGGGGATTCCCATGATGCATTAAGTTTTTCTTTTCCAGTCACCTTTCTCACTCACTATGTGTTAACAGACCTCTCTGCATTGAATCATACTTGTTATTAACCTCTGTCTCTCTTCCACAGCATGTCTTTCATCCTGTCTTCCTTCTCTCACCCCAACCAATCACAGCAGATGGCCCCGCCCCTCCCTGAGCCTGGTTCTGCCAGAGGTTTCTTCCTGTTAAAAGGGAGTTTTTCCTTCCCACTGTCGCCAAAGTGCTGCTCATAGGGGGTCATATGATTGTTGGGCTTTTCTCTGTATCTATTATTGTATGATCTACTGTACAATATAAAGCGGCTTGAGGCGACTGTTGATGTGATTTGGTGCTATATAAATAAAATTGAATTGAATTTGATTATTGTGAAATATTTGGCAAACACCTCCTTCCAGTCAGAGCATTAAAGATTGGTTGTGGCTGGGTCTTCCAACATGACAGTGACCCAAAGCACACAGCCAGGAAAACCAAGGAGTGGCTCCGTAAGCAGCATATCAAGGAGTGGCCTAGCCAGTCTCCAGACCTAAATCCAATAGAAAATCTTTGGAGGGAGCTGAAACTCCGTGTTGCTCAGCGACAGCCCCGAAACCTGACAGATCTAGAGATCTGTATGGAGGAGTGGGCCAAAATCGCTCCTGAAGTGTGTGCAAACCTGGTGAAGAACTACAGGAACCGTTTGACCTCTGTAATTGTTTTTTTTTTTTTTTTTTTTTTTTCTAAATGACATCAGAAACAGCAGTATGCGACATTACGTGATGGCAGAGCTTCAGTTCATCCTTTGTCATTTTTTTTTTTTTTTTGACCTCTGTAATTGTTAACAAAGGTTTCTTTACCAAATATTACATTTTTTTGCCTTAAGTGATCAAATACTTATTTGACACAGTAATTCACAAATAAATTGTTCAAAAATCATACAATGTAATTTCCGGATTTTGTCTTTTTAGATTCTGTCTCTCACAGTGGAAATGCACCTATGCTGAAAATTGTAGACCCCTCCATGATCTCTAAGAGGACTTGCAAAATCACAAGGTGATCAAATACTTATTGACCTCACTGTATGTAAACCTATAACACAAAGTGAAATTTTGAAGGTTAGTCGGATGCTTCCAAACAACAAAGCTCCTGGTCCAGACGGGTTCACTGGGGAATTCTTTAGAAAATTCAGTAAGATTCTAATTTTCCCACTGTATAATATGTTTCGGTCTTATGTTTCCCTCCTTAATGGAGGCTAATATTTCTCTAATTTTGAAGAAGGGGAAACCTCCTGAAGAATACGCCTCCTATAGGCCTATCTGTTTTAAATCTTGATTTGAAGATACTTGCTAAGGTCCTGGCTATACGTCTTGAGCCAATATTACCTTCGATTGTTAAGAATGCTCAAACTGGTTTTATACAAGGGTGGTATTCCACACATAGCGTGAGATGCCTACTTAACATCATTCAGCATTCATCCCTGTTTAACCCTGAGGCTCTAGTCATCTCACTTGATGCTGAAAAGGCCTTTGACCGTCTGGAATGGCGGTTTCTTTTTTTACGCTTCAAGAATTTGGTTTAGGTGACATCTTTGTTAAATGGATCCAGATCCTTTATACTTTGCCTCTCTCAGCAAACATTACCAATGGTCATAGGTCGGGCAATTTCAGTATTGAACGTGGCAGTCGGCAGCCCTTTGTTACTCGCCCTGGCTATGGAACCCCTCGCCACAGCCATTAGGAAGGATGCTGCTATTGAAGGACTCTGTTTGAACAATTCTAAACATAAGATTTCACTTTATGCAGATGACATTTTAATTTTTCTAAATTCCCCAGCTCACTCTATTCCCAAATTAGTTTCGTTAATTTGCCAATACGGCTCTTTTTCAGGCTACAAGATAAATTTTTCTAAAAGCGAGGCTATGCCCCTTTCTGATATACATGGGGTTGATCCAGATATTTCTCAGCCTTTTTGTTGGTTTTACTTATTTAGGAGAGAAGATTTCACAGAATCTAAAAGATTTGTATAATCTGAACTACACCCCTTTAATTCAGACCGTTAATCGCGATTTGGATAGGTGGTGCAGCCTCCCTTTGTCTCTTTTAGGTTGTATACATCTGGTCAAGATGAATATCCTTCCTCGCCTCTTGTATCTATTCCAGATGTTACCGCTTGCTCTGTCCAAAAGGGTTCTGTCAAAATTAAACCGCTCAATTATCTCATTTATGTGGTGTAAGAAAAGACCTAGATTAATATACAGTTTTCTGTGTTTACCTGTTCAGAAAGGCGCTCTTGCCGCTCTCTCCTTCCCACAATACCTCTGGGCTGCACAGTTTAAATTTCTCACAGAATGGTTTATAGGCGATCTTGATTCCATTTACCTTAGCGCTGAGTCCACTCCTTTAAAGGGCATTCTGCATATGAGTACGTGCACGACCTCGATAAGGACAACAAGCAGCCTTGAGAAGAACAGATTCTACTGACAACATCATGGGAGGGCTGCACTCCCATCATATAACCACACACATTGTATAACCATGCCTGCACAATTACACTTTGTAACCAGATATAGTAATTTCTCTTAGGTAATACAGGAACAAGCTTTATGAATATTCATGTGTGTAACCAATAAAAACAACCTGCAGGGGGAAAACAAGTTGAAGTGGGTTGGAGACAACTGCTTCCCTCTCGCGAGTGAAAACTTGAGCTCTGTGTGATCTCATTCCTGAGTGAGTTTCTGTTTATCCAGCAGTATCAGGGGTAAAACTCTGACAACTACTCAACTAAAATGTATAACTAAAAAGATTTATAACATTCTCTTGGATCTTAGAATGGATAACTCTAACAAAATCAAGGGTCCATGGGAATCAAATGTAGGTGTTACACTGTTGAAATGATGGGCCAACTCATCTCCCGCGCAACATATTTATTTTTACAGAAAACTGTAAAAACAGAAAAAGAAGACAATCAGTTCTCTTTGGCGCGCAGGCCGTACGCCGCCTCTTCCCCACTGACACTACTTCTTCTAGTGTAGCGTCAGCTACCGATGCGTACAGGACCGAGCGCCCTCTGCTGGCGGAACTTATACAACAGTAAAACTTACATTGCAGTGGCCTTACTAAAAGAAAATGTCTCTGAGCATCAAATAAAATGGGGGGCTACTATTTTCATGTCTCTGTCTTTAACATAGTGCCACATAGGCGCTATAGATGCTGAGGCTTGGGATGAGTTGTGTTGTCGACCTTTTAAGGCCTTGGCATCCAATTCTATTTGGGAGAAGCAGTTTAAACTAATACATAGGCTTAACATTACACCTGAGAAGAGGTACACAATGTTTCCAGCTTTGTCAAATCTCTGTAACAAATGTCAGTGTGCTGTTGATGCTTTTTTCATTGTCTGTGGAGCTGTCCTGTTATTCTACAGTTTTGGAGATCACTCATCGACAAGCTATGCATTATATTTAATTGCCGACTGCATCTGCGTCCAAGGACCTGCTTGTTAGGACTAAATGATGAAGGACTCTGTCCTGGACTGTCCGCTGAAGTCCATTGGGCAGGTTGGGGAGGAGAGGATGTTGTCTAAGCTAACATCCATCATGGACAACACCTCCCACCCCCTGCATGAAACTATACGAGCACTGAGCAGCTCGTTCAGCAGTAGACCTTTACACCCACAGTGCAGGAAGGAGCGCTGCCGCAGGTCATTCTTACCAGCAGCTGTCAGACTCTACAATGCAGCTTAACATTCTTTTGGTCATCTTACTCACCAACCTGTTTGTTTACTGTACATCTTACAGTACATCGAAAGTGCATCATGGTACTATGGACTTCTGACAAGGCCCCATCTATTAACCAGTGGCTACAGACTGTGATAAGTATTGTGCCAATAGAAGCCTTCTCTACAGCGCTTAAGGACAAACCTTTCCTTTTCTACTGCACATGGGACCCCTTTTTGGCCTATCTGGACACTCCTTCCGCTCAGAGGTTGAGATTGGGTTTATGGGATTTGGCCTGGCAACAAAAGGACGATTGTTAGCCTTTTCCACTGTTTATTATTGTTGCTATTTTTTATTTTTTATCTTCTTTTTTTTGACTACCATGACCTCCATATAGCTAGGTACATCTCTGTCCTGTGTAGGTATATGTTCATGACTGTTGTTTTCCTGCTTTGCAATAAAAAGTTCAATTAAAAAAATAAAAATACATATATATATATATATATATATATATATATATATATATATACACTCAACAAAAATATAAACGCAACACTTTTGTTTTTGCTCCCATTCCCCATGGGATGGACGTAGAGACCTAAAATTCATTCCAGATACACAATATAACCATCCCTCCCAAACAGTGGTCACAAATCAGTCCAAATGTGTGGTAGTGGGCACATCTGCTATATTGAGATAATCCATCTCACCTCACAGGTGTGCCACATCAGGATGCTGATGTGACATCATGAGTAGTGCACAGGTGTACCTCAGACTGCCCACAACAAAAGGCCACCCTGGAATGTGCAGTTTTGTCTCACAGCAAAATGCCACAGATGCCACAAGCAATGAGGGAGCGTGCAATTGGCATGCTGACAGCAGGAATGTCAACCAGATCTGTCGCCCGTGCATTGAATGTTCATTTCTCAACCATAAGCCGTCTCCACAGGCGTTTCAGAGAATATGGCAGCACATCCAACCGGCCTCACAACCGCAGACCTCGTGTAACCACACCAGCCCAGGACCTCCACATCCAGCAGGTTCACCTCCAAGATCGTCTGAGACCAGCCACCCAGACAGCTGCTGGAACAATTGGTTTGCACAACCAAACAATTTCTGCACAAACTGTCAGAAACCGTCTCAGGGACGCTCAACTGCATGCCCGTCGTCCTCATCGGGGTCTTGACCTGACTCCAGCTCGTCGCCGTAACAGACTTGTGTGGGCAAATGGTCACATTCGATGGCGTCTGGCACGTTGGAGAGGTGTGCGCTTCACGGATGAATCATGGTTCACATTGTTCAGGGCAGATGGCAGCTGAGAATGTCCCAGTTCTTGCATGGCCAGCATACTCACCGGACATGTCACCCATTGAGCATGTTCGGGATGTGCTTGACCGGCGTATACGACAGCGTGTACCAGTTCCCACGAATATCCAACAACCTCGCACAGCCATTGAAGTGGAGTGGACCAACATTCCACAGGCCACAATTGACAATCTGATGGACTCCATGCGACGATGTGTTGCACTGCATGAGGCAAATGGTGGTCACACCAGATACTGACCGGTTCTGGGTCCCCAGACCCCCAATAGCGCAAAAAACTGCACATTCCAGGGTGGCCTTTTGTTGTGGGCAGTCTGAGGTACACCTGTGCACTACTCATGATGTCAGATCAGCATCCTGATGTGGCACACCTATGAGGTGGGATGGATTATCTCAATATAGCAGATGTGCCCACTACCACACATTTGGACTGATTTGTGACCACTGTTTGGGAGGGATGGTTATATTGTGTATCTGGAATGAATTTTAGGTCTCTACGTCCATCCCATGGGGAATGGGAGCAGTAACAAAGGTGTTGCGTTTATATTTTTGTTGAGTGTATATATATATATATATATATATATATAATGTGAAATTATTGTGAGTTATGATTCTTTTCCCCACACTGAACCATTACAACCAATTTTAGGGTTCCCCCACCTGCAGAATCCACTTTAAGAAAATAGAGTCTTTTTTTAATGTCCTTCTTTTTCTCTGCTCATGTTCTACATAAATGATTCAAGCTGAGTACTTTTAATAGATTTAAAATTTAGACTGAAATAAAGTTTGTATTCCCATCTACTAATATTGTTCATTATTACAGTAATATAGCGCAAGGCTCAGTTAGCTTTACGTAGCTGTTCTTCAAATAACTAATTTTTACTTTGAGTGCATTTCAGAGCCATTTTTACTTTTACTTGAGTAATTATTTATTTGAGAATTTGAATCAGTTTTTCCTGGAGTATTTTTCAACACTAGTGTCTGTACTTTTGCCTCCTCTGGTTGACCGTAGAATATTTTAGCCAACATCCACAAGACCCAGAACCTCCCTGGCACTCCCATAAGTGTATAAATAAATGTATAAAGCTGTGGAGCTACACAATAGAAACAAGTCAAATTAATTTAGTTTTGAAGTGGAAAGTATTAAATCTGCACTTAGTTCCTGTTCATGAAAAAACTGTTTCATTGACTCAAAAAGGAGAAATTGTATCCGGGTAAGGGTAAAACTCAGCAAATAGATAATTCAGTTTGCACTACTTTGTCTACTTAATTCACTTGAACACATCAACATTTGGCTTTGCAATATATTCATATTTACACATCCAGAAGATAGTGAGTAATTTTAATGTTTTAAGTTTCTGGTGAATGTCTGCTTGCATTTTTTCTAGCTTTACTTTGGTCTCCACTAACTTTGCTATCAGTGTATGTTTACAAGCTACACTAAGACTTTGATATTCTGAACAAAACCCTACAGTCCTCCTCAAAGAACAGAACAAACATACCTGTGCCATGAGCTGGACACCACAGTGTGGAGTTGAGGGTAGCTGTCTCACTACTGACAGGGTTTTCTGCCTTGCAGGTGTAGATGGCTTCATTCTGCCTCTGGATTGTCAGAGGCAGGGTTAGATGGATGGAGATGTCTGGGTTCTTGGTCTGGTTTATCTCCTCCTCTCCTCTGTACCAGGACAGTGTGACATTGGGTGAATTTTTCACTGAACATCTGACAAAGCAGATCCCATCAGTAACCGGCTGTCCTCCTGTGTCAGCTTGAGCTGCAGTGATGTTTGGTACAAAAACAGGATCTGCATGGAAGAAAAGTGTTCTTGTTGAGTTTGTGTTAACTCTGATATAGAGGAGGAGACGTGACATCTGAACAATCCTGATTAAGAAGCCTGTCATTGGAGACATATCATCAAGGATACTGTCGTGCTGTTATATGCACAAGGTACAGTTTACAGCTGTAAACTCTTCTTTTGACTTTTTCTTGACTTGCTGTATCCAAAAGGTTAATTAGTGTAGTACACATATTCAGTGTAATGTCGTGTATCTTTGCATAATAGGAGAAGAAACTTCTTAATTTTTATTTTAGAGTAAAATCACCAAACTGAAAGCTGTTTTTTAAATCAGTTTTAACTCAGTTCTGTTATCTCTTGCAGGCCAATGACTGACACTAAGAGATAATTTGTCACGGCTAGTAGGGCAAGCCGGGTGAAATAAAGGACCCAAGATGTGGGCGGCTTCTGATGCGAGAGAGCTTTATTAAACCAGTAGTGAAACAAGCAGAAACGTAACGGGCATGAAACAAAACCTAAGGACAACCCAAAACTGGGGAAAACTAACAAAACACAGAACTGAAACCTGAAACAGAGATGCAGGGAGACGACACAGAATGATGCAGGAAAAAACACAGACGAACCAGCAACACGCAGGAGAAAACACAGGGCTCAAATACACAAAGGGGCAATCAGGGAATGAGAAAACAGGAGGGAGACACAGCTGGGATGAATTGGACATAAGAGACAAGGGGAAGCGAAACTAGAAACACTGACAATAATAATAATGGATTGGATTTATAAAGTGTTTTTCAAGGCACCCAAGGCGCTTTACAATGCCACTATTCATTCACTCTCACATTCACACACTGGTGGAGGCAGCTACAGTTGTAGCCACAGCTGCCCTGGGGCAGACTGACAGAAGTGAGGCTGCCATATCGCGCCATCGGCCCCTCTGGCCAACACCAGTAGGCGGTAGGGTAAAGTGTCTTGCCCAAGGACACAACGACCAGGACAGAGAGCCCGAGGATCGAACCGGCAACCTTCCGGTTACAGATACGCTTCCCCACCCCCTGAGCCACGGTCGCCCCAAGAGACACGGAGCTTCAAAATAAAACAGGAAACACACCGACTGAACTCTAAACACGCAAACTTGACACAGACTGGGGGAGACAGAACATAGGAACCTGAAACGTGGAACAGGAGGGCACAGAGAACACAAAAGACTAGGGATAATCACAAACAAACCAAAGTAAACAAAACCACAGAATATTAATAAACTTAAACATAAACACAGAGTCCCCAGACTCCGGACCATGACATAATTAGTGTATAATGATGAAATACAGGAATCTGAAAAAGCGCATTAACTGAAGCTTCAGGATGAGAACACATTACTTGTCTTGTGTTTGCTAGTGCCAGCATAAGGCTGCAATAATAGTTTGGCATCTGGGAGATGATACAAAATTTATTTTGATGGTTTACACTGAGGCTTCAAGTTACCAAAAATATCTAATTGTTTACCACAGTATGGTAATATGTTGGTTTGCGTGGCTTTATTTTTGAATGTGTTAAAATAATACAACAACAACAAAGAAAACAAACAATCAAAACAAAACAAATAATTCTAATTAATAAAATGTTCAAAAACGAGTAGGAAGAATCTTTAGCTTATTTATCCCACACCTTTCATGTTGCTCTATTGCATTATTCTGTTTTTACAATAAAAACACAAGCAAGTTCCTCCATTATGAGAGACAAAAGTAAGCTTTTAGGGCACCTACCATAGACGCCAAGAAAATATCTTCTCAGTATGTATGGCTTCTTGTACAGCTTTATCTTGACACAGTAGCCTGCAGCAAGGTTTTTGGTTATACCAATAAAGGTCAGAGCTCCATTCAGTGGGTTCAGCTGCAGAAGATCCTTAAAGTTGTCATTAATAGTGATTACATTATTCTCGCAATAAGCTATCTCCTTTCCATCACAATATTGACCTTCAATCCATTTGACTTGATGGTCTTCCATTTGTTCCTTTAGTCCAGGATTCAGCGTGACATTGTTCCCCTCCAGAACATAAACATGAATATCTGGATTTTTAAAAAGAAATCACAGAAAATATATAAATATTATATTCTTATTAATTTAAGAAAATTCAAGGTAAGTGACAAAATGTATAACACATACCTAGGACAGTGAGGTCAAATATTTGTTTTAGTAATCCTGTTGCTGTCAGGAACTGAGCTGAGAATATTCCCCTATCATTAATAGTGAGGTTTGAGATGGTAATTGATCAAATTTCTGCATCTGTGCTTAGCCTGTTTGTAAATCTGGCTCCATTACAAAGGTGGGAAGTAACAAAGTACTCAAGCAGTTTTTTTCTGACTACTTTCTGCTTTTACTCCCCACATTTTAAACAAATATCTGTACTTTATACTTTAATTTTCAAAACAGGCTTGTTCCTTTAGGTTTAACGCATTATTATTTTGTCACTGCGAGCCTCTAAAAACTCAAATCGATTTGAACCTAAAAGAAACACAAGAAAGACAGTCCTCTTTGTTTATTAATTATTTTTCTGTTTTCTATTTTTTTTTTTTTTTTTTTTTTGACACAACACTGGAACGACTGCAAGTGTCCGTAAGTTGCTCCGAAGAGGAGCAAGCATAATTGGAGTAACGTTTTTTAAGTGTCAGGTAATTGGAAATGCAGCAGCAAACATCACAAACACACAAACTGTTTGTGTGCAGTTTGTCTCACAGTGTGTTGCAGCAGATTCATATGTTCGAATGCTGTTCATAGATTTCAGTTCAGCATTCAACACCATAATCCCCCAACAGCTCACTCAAAAACTGGTCCAGCTGGGGCTCAACACCTCACTGTGCAACTGGCTGTTGGATTTCCTCACCGGAAGACCTCAAGCAGTACGGGTCGGCAGTAACACATCCAGCACCATCATTTTAAACACGGGGGCCCCGCAGGGATGTGTGCTGAGCCCCCTCCTCTTCACTCTGCTGACCCATGACTGCACTCCATCATATAGCTCCAACCTCTTCATCAAGTTTGCGGACGACACAACGGTGGTGGGTCTCATTAGCAACAGGGATGAGACCGACTACAGAAGTGAGGTGAGACGCCTGGCCACGTGGTGTGCTGACAACAATCTCTCTCTGAATGTGGAGAAGACGAAGGAGATTGTTGTGGACTTCAGGAGAATGCACACCCAACATGCTCCTCTGACCATTGACGGAGCGTCTGTGGAGAGAGTGAGCAGCACCAAGTTCTTGGGTGTGCACATCACAGAGGATCTCTCCTGGACGTACAACACCACAGCACTGGCTAAGAAATCACAGCAGCGTCTCTTCTTTCTCCGCAAACTAAGAAGAGCAGGAGCACCAGCCCCCATCATGTACACTTTCTACAGAGGCACCATCGAGAGCATCCTGTCGAGCTGCATCACTGTGTGGTTTGGAGCCTGCAACGCGTCCTGTCATAGAACCCTCCAACGCATAGTGAGAGCTGCAGAGAGGATCATTGGTGTCTCTCTCCCCTCCCTCCAGGACATTTACAGCACCCGTCTCACTAAAAAAGCCCTTTGCATAGCGGCTGATCCCACGCACCCAATGCAAAGCTTCTTCAAGCTGCTGCCGTCGGGGAGGAGACTGCGGAGTCTCCAGGCCAGGACCAGCAGACTGAAGGACAGCTTCATCCATCAGGCTGTCAGGAAGCTTAACTCCCTCCCGATTCTGCCCCCTCTCCCCTCTCTCCTCCACGGTCTCACTGAACTCTGTCACACACACACACACACACACACACACACACACACACACACACACACACACACACACACACTCTCTAACTCACTCACTGGCCTGCACCAGTTACCAGTCACTTTGTGGAGCATTGGACTGCCATTACCTCATAAGACTTTGTTGTTACACTTTCTCTTACCGTACATTACTAAATCTCCATTTGCACTATTTGCCTATTTGCACTACTCTGCCTGGTTTACACTCAATGTCATTTACCCTTACTTGAATATTGTATATTGTATATTGTATAGCTTTCTTGTATACGTAAAATTGTATTGTATTTATTTAAATTTTTACTTTTTAATTATTTTACTTGCACTTTTTAATCACTCTTTTATATTTAAATGTTCATTTGCTATTTCATTTAGGGTTTGAGAGTAACGAAATTTCTATTCTCTGTATGTCCTGTACATGTGGCAGAATTGACAAATAAAGTTGACTTTGACTTTGACTTTGACTAAAGGTCCAGCTGCTGTATTTTATAGGGAAAGAAAAGAAAGAGAGCTAACTTCACTCAGAGATGGAGAAATATAAGAAAGACAGGAGAGAAAGAAGAGATGGTTTGATTCAAAGAGATAGATGCTCATTTAAAGCTCACATGTAAGTCCTCATGTTTTTAAATCACATATTGGGTCTGTATATGTGACATTATGTTTTTTCCATTTTGTGAAACATGCTGCTAATCAAACTGAGGCAGACTAACTGTGTTATTTAAAAAATGCAGGATAAACAGGTTAGTTTGCTGCACTGTGATGGGTTTAAAGTAGAGAACAGTGTGTGACTGACTGATGCACAGTGGCTTTGGTTTCATGGTCACGGCTAGCTTACATCAAGTGTAGCAGAGATTCATTCCCTGAATTCCACCTTCATACCAACTTTACACCATGTAGAAAACAGCCAGCATAAACAGTGTAGTGTCAGCGTAGAGGATGAAATCAGCCAGGACAACTCAAGAAACATCTTCTCACATCTGCTTGAATTCAGTTGTGTACATCCACAAAGAGCAGCAAGTCAGCTGATCACAGCCGGTACACTAAGAAAATCTACTGGAGCTGTCAGTAGAAATTATCATATAGCTTGGGAGTCACTGCACCTAGTGCTCCGATTACCACTAGGACCACTGTTACCTTAGCACTCCTTATATGTATTTGTGTGTACGTACGTGCGTGCATGCATGCATGTGTATGCATGTATATATATGCATATACATGCATATATATATATATATATATATATATATATATATATATATATATATATATATATATATATATATATATATATATATATATATATATATATATAAAAACACCCAGCACGCCCCTGCGGGCGGTTTATCCTTCAAGCTCGGGTCCTCTACCAGAGGCCTGGGAGCTTGAGGGTCCTGCGCAGTATCTTAGCTGTTCCCAGGACTGCGCTCTTCTGGACAGAGATCTCCGATGTTATTCCCGGGATCTGCTGGAGCCACTCGCCTAGCTTGGGAGTCACCGCACCTAGTGCTCCGATTACCACGGGGACCACCGTTACCTTCACCCTCCACATCCTCTCGAGCTCTTCTCTGAGCCCTTGGTATTTCTCCAGCTTCTCGTGTTCCTTCTTCCTGATATTTCTGTCATTCGGAACCGCTACATCGATCACTACAGCCGTCTTCTTCTGTTTGTCTACCACCACTATGTCCGGTTGGTTAGCCACCACCATTTTGTCCGTCTGTATCTGGAAGTCCCACAGGATCTTAGCTCGGTCATTCTCCACCACCCTTGGGGGCATCTCCCATTTTGACCTCGGGACTTCCAGGTTATACTCGGCACAGATGTTCCTGTACACTATGCCGGCCACTTGGTTATGGCGTTCCATGTATGCCTTGCCTGCTAGCATCTTGCACCCTGCTGTTATGTGCTGGATTGTCTCTGGGGCATCTTTACACAGCCTGCACCTGGGGTCTTGCCTGGTGTGATAGACCCCAGCCTCTATGGATCTTGTGCTCAGAGCTTGTTCTTGTGCTGCCATGATTAGTGCCTCTGTGCTGTCTTTCAGTCCAGCTTTGTCCAGCCACTGGTAGGATTTCTGGATATCAGCCACCTCCTCTATCTGCCGGTGGTACATACCGTGCAGGGGCCTGTCCTTCCATGATGGTTCCTCGTCTCCCTCCTCTTTCTTGGGTTTCTGCTGCCTGAGGTATTCACTGAGCACTCGGTCAGTTGGGGCCATCTTCCCAATGTATTCTTGGATGTTCGTTGTCTCATCCTGGACTGTGGTGCTGACACTCACCAGTCCCCGGCCCCCTTCCTTCCGCTTAGCGTACAGCCTCAGGGTGCTGGACTTGGGGTGAAACCCTCCATGCATGGTAAGGAGCTTTCTTGTCTTTATGTCAGTGGCTTCTATCTCCTCCTTTGGCCAGCCTATTACCCCAGCAGGGTACCTGATCACGGGTAGGGCGTACGTGTTGATGGCCCGGATCTTGTTCTTACCATTCAGCTGACTCCTCAGGACTTGCCTGACCCTCTGCAGGTACTTGGTGGTTGCAGCTTTTCTAGCGGCCTCTTCATGGTTCCCATTCGCCTGCGGGATCCCCAAGTACTTGTAACTGTCCTCTATGTCTGCAATGTTGCCTTCTGGTAGTTCAATCCCCTCAGTTCTGACTACCTTCCCTCTCTTTGTTACCATCCGGCTACACTTCTCCAGTCCGAACGACATTCCAATGTCATTGCTGTATAGCCTGGTAGTGTGGATCAGTGAATCGATGTCTCGTTCACTCTTGGCATACAGCTTGATGTCCTCCATGTACAGGAGGTGGCTGACAACTGCTCCGTTCCGTAGTCGGTATCCGTAGCCAGTCTTGTTAATGATCTCACTGAGGGGGTTCAGGCCTATGCAGAACAGCAGTGGGGACAGAGCATCTCCTTGGTAGATCCCGCACTTGATGGTGACTTGTGCTATGGGCTTGGAGTTGGCCTCTAGTGTTGTACGCCACATCCCCATTGAGTTCCTGATGAAGGCTCTTAGGGTCCCATTGATCTTGTACAATTCTAGGCATTCCAGTATCCAGCTGTGGGGCATTGAGTCATAGGCCTTCTTGTAATCAATCCAGGCAGTGCACAGGTTGGTCAGTCTGGTCTTGCAGTCTTGGCTGACTGTTCTGTCTACCAGTAGCTGGTGTTTTGCGCCTCTGGTATTCTTGCCAATTCCTTTCTGTGTCCCGCTCATGTATTGACCCATGTGCCTGTTCATCTTAGCCGATATGATGCCTGACAGGAGCTTCCATGTAGTACTGAGGCAGGTTATTGGTCGGTAGTTGGAGGGGACCGGTCCCTTCTTGGGGTCCTTGGGGATCAGGACCGTCCGACCTTCGGTTAGCCATTCCGGGTGTCTCTCGTTAACTAGCAGCTGGTTCATTTGTGCTGCCAGACGCTCGTGGAGTGCAGTCAGCTTCTTTAGCCAGTAGGCGTGAACCATGTCAGGCCCTGGTGCTGTCCAACTCTTCATACTGGAGACCCTTTCTTGGATATCTGCCACTGTGATGGTTACTGGACCCTGTTCAGGGAGGTCGCTGTGGTCTGCCCTCAGATCCTCTAGCCACTGAGCATTGCCGTTATGGGTTGCATCCTTCTCCCATATGCTCTTCCAGTATTGCTCCGTCTCCAGCCTTGGTGGTGCTGTTCTCTTATTGTTCCCTTGCCACTGAGAGTACACCTCAGTGGCAAGAGAGTACATATATATATACATATATATATATTTATTTATTTATTTATTTTTTTAATATATATAAAAAACACCCAGCACGCCCCTGCGGGCGGTTTATCCTTCAAGCTCGGGTCCTCTACCAGAGGCCTGGGAGCTTGAGGGTCCTGCGCAGTATCTTAGCTGTTCCCAGGACTGCACTCTTCTGGACAGAGATCTCCGATGTTATTCCCGGGATCTGCTGGAGCCACTCGCCTAGCTTGGGAGTCACCGCACCTAGTGCTCCGATTACCACGGGGACCACCGTTACCTTCACCCTCCACATCCTCTCGAGCTCTTCTCTGAGCCCTTGGTATTTCTCCAGCTTCTCGTGTTCCTTCTTCCTGATGCTGCTGTCATTGGGAACCGCTACATCGATCACTACGGCCGTCTATATATATATATATATATATATATATATATATATATATATATATTGAACATTAAGAATATCTGAATCATCGTCTTGCAGGAGTGTTCGTTTTGGAGAGCTCTGAAGGGGTGCCTGGAAGTTCAAAGGGTGGTAAGGGTCATCCTTTAGGCAGAGAGATTTCCACAGTGTGCAAGATGCTAGCAGGCAAGGCATACATGGAACGCCATAACCAAGTGGCCGGCATAGTGTACAGGAACATCTGTGCCGAGTATAACCTGGAAGTCCCGAGGTCAAAATGGGAGATGCCCCCAAGGGTGGTGGAGAATGACCGAGCTAAGATCCTGTGGGACTTCCAGATACAGACGGACAAAATGGTGGTGGCTAACCAACCGGACATAGTGGTGGTAGACAAACAGAAGAAGACGGCCGTAGTGATCGATGTAGCGGTTCCGAATGACAGCAATATCAGGAAGAAGGAACACGAGAAGCTGGAGAAATACCAAGGGCTCAGAGAAGAGCTCGAGAGGATGTGGAGGGTGAAGGTAACGGTGGTCCCCGTGGTAATCGGAGCACTAGGTGCGGTGACTCCCAAGCTAGGCGAGTGGCTCCAGCAGATCCCAGGAACAACATCGGAGATCTCTGTCCAGAAGAGCGCAGTCCTGGGAACAGCTAAGATACTGCGCAGGACCCTCAAGCTCCCAGGCCTCTGGTAGAGGACCCGAGCTTGACGGATAAACCGCCCGCAGGGGCGTGCTGGGTGTTATATATATATATATATATACGTATATATACAGGGAGTGCAGAATTATTAGGCAAATGAGTATTTTGTCCACATCATCCTCTTCATGTATGTTGTCTTACTCCAAGCTGTATAGGCTCGAAAGCCTACTACCAATTAAGCATATTAGGTGATGTGCATCTCTGTAATGAGAAGGGGTGTGGTCTAATGACATCAACACCCTATATCAGGTGTGCATAATTATTAGGCAACGTCCTTTCCTTTGGCAAAATGGGTCAAAAGAAGGACTTGACAGGCTCAGAAAAGTCAAAAATAGTGAGATATCTTGCAGAGGGATGCAGCAGTCTCAAAATTGCAAAGCTTCTGAAGCGTGATCATCGAACAATCAAGCGTTTCATTCAAAATAGTCAACAGGGTCGCAAGAAGCGTGTGGAAAAACCAAGGCGCAAAATAACTGCCCATGAACTGAGAAAAGTCAAGCGTGCAGCTGCCAAGATGCCACTTGCCACCAGTTTGGCCATATTTCAGAGCTGCAACATCACTGGAGTGCCCAAAAGCACAAGGTGTGCAATACTCAGAGACATGGCCAAGGTAAGAAAGGCTGAAAGACGACCACCACTGAACAAGACACACAAGCTGAAACGTCAAGACTGGGCCAAGAAATATCTCAAGACTGGTTTTTCTAAGGTTTTATGGACTGATGAAATGAGAGTGAGTCTTGATGGGCCAGATGGATGGGCCCGTGGCTGGATTGGTAAAGGGCAGAGAGCTCCAGTCCCACTCAGACGCCAGCAAGGTGGAGGTGGAGTACTGGTTTGGGCTGGTATCATCAAAGATGAGCTTGTGGGGCCTTTTCGGGTTGAGGATGGAGTCAAGCTCAACTCCCAGTCCTACTGCCAGTTTCTGGAAGACACCTTCTTCAAGCAGTGGTACAGGAAGAAGTCTGCATCCTTCAAGAAAAACATGATTTCCATGCAGGACAATGCTCCATCACACGCGTCCAAGTACTCCACAGCGTGGCTGGCAAGAAAGGGTATAAAAGAAGAAAAACTAATGACATGGCCACCTTGTTCACCTGATCTGAACCCCATTGAGAACCTGTGGTCCATCATCAAATGTGAGATTTACAAGGAGGGAAAACAGTACACCTCTCTGAACAGTGTCTGGGAGGCTGTGGTTGCTGCTGCACGCAATGTTGATGGTGAACAGATCAAAACACTGACAGAATCCATGGATGGCAGGCTTTTGAGTGTCCTTGCAAAGAAAGGTGGCTATATTGGTCGCTGATTTGTTTTTGTTTTGTTTTTGAATGTCAGAAATGTATATTTGTGAATGTGGAGATGTTATATTGGTGTCACTGGTAAAAATCAATAATTGAAATGGGTATATATTTGTTTTTGTTAAGTTGCCTAATAATTATGCACAGTAATAGTCACCTGCACACACAGATATCCCCCTAAAATAGCTCAAACTAAAAACAAACTAAAAACTACTTCCAAAAACATTCAGCTTTGATATTAATGAGTTTTTTTGGTCCATTGAGAACATGGTTGTTGTTCAATAATAAAATTATTCCTCAAAAATACAACTTGCCTAATAATTCTGCACTCCCTGTATTTAACAATAGCAGTAAAATAATTTCCCTGCTCTCCACACGCCTCACCTGCGACTGATTCATCCACCAGCTGCCGTTAATCATCCGCCATCTTAGGCAGGACTATTTAATGGTGTGGCTGAGTGACAGACAGCACTGGAGTATTGCATTAAGCCTGGTAGTATCCACGAACCGTTCGCGTTGCAAAGTGTTGTCAGCTCAATTAAGTGATTAACTGTTTGCTGTTCTGTTTGCAGCTAGGAACAGGGACGGAGGAGATTCATGAGCACAAGGAGACACCTGGAGGAGGAACGGATATTCGCTACCACGCACAGTCAGAGCACGGGAAGGAGGACATGATTAACCACTGTTTTGCACATTGAACTATTGTCAACCTTTTTTCACTGTAAATAAACACACTGCTTTGCATTCAGAGCTCCGTGCCTGAGTCCACTCTATCTCCAACCGTGACACTAACAGACCAGAAGAATTAAGTAAAATAGGTATTGAACCTCAATTCAGAAGGAAGGTCAGTTCATGGATACAAAATATCAACTAAGAAGTTAAAAACAGCAGTAAAATTAATAAGATTAGATGGAACAAGGGTATAAACTGGTCGGGAAAGCCAGGTTAAATAAGTAAGCTTTCAGTCTTGATTTGAGACTTGCCTAATAATTCTGCACTCCCTGTATATATACATATATATACGTATATATACATATATATACACACATATATGTACGTATATATATGTATATATACGTATATATATGTGTGTATATATATGTATATATACATATATATACGTATATATATGTATATATATATGTATATACATATATACGTATATATATGTGTGTATATATATGTATATATACGTATATATATGTATATATACATATATATACGTATATATATGTGTGTATATATATGTATATATACGTATATATACATATATACACATTTTCCTTCTTTTTCTTCAGGTTAAAGCTGAGTATAATTAGATTCAACCTTAATTAGATATAATTATGGTTCAGCTAGCGTTGCACAAAAATAGAAACATCCTGCAAGAGCTACTTTTACTTTCTTACTTTGAGTAGATTTCAGAACCTGGACTTTTTTTTTTTTACTTTTACTTGAGTAAAGAAGTTGAAGCAGTACTTCAACTTTTAATGGAGTATTTTATAGTAGTAGTATTTGTACTTCTGCCTAAGTACAGAGTATCTGTGCTTTTGCCAACTCTATTCCATTGACACGAGTGGATTGTTCATTGGTTACCATGGTAACTGTTATTTCAGGGGAACATAGTACCAAAGATAATTCTTACTTTGAGGCCATGTTTCATTATTGTGTAAAGTCCCAGTCTCTCCAGCATTCTTGACTACTTTTAGGTCTTCAGTAGAGACAAAGACTGAAAAAAAGAATCAACAAAAATGTAGATCAGCATACCAAACTAAGAGTCAGCATTAATAAAATGCAGAGGATTTTTTTGCCTTTCCATCCATCTATCCATCTGTTACCAGGCCAAACAAAAGGTATTACCTCTCTGTCATGGCTGCGGCAGCAGACGTGTGGAGTGGTAAGAGAAGGACCCATGTGCAGACACAGACTTAACTGCGAGTAAGCTTTATTTACAAACTGAGAGATTGCAAAAAGGAGCGAAGACAGTCAAGGAAAAAACTAAGAAAAACCTAAACTGGGAAGACAAACTATACAAACCAGAAACTAGGGGTGGGTTTTGATAATCGATTTATCAATTAAAATCGATTCTAGCTTGGATAACGTGATATCGATTCATTAAAATCCTGAATCAATTTTTAAATATAAATTTATTTTGCCCGAAACGCCAGAATCTCAGGTTAAACCTCACAAAATTTCAACAACCACCAAACAGCTAAGACAGTAAATGAGAGCAGGAACACGGATTCTGCACAAAGGCTAAACTCAAAGCTCGGAGCCGCCGACGGATCAGAATCAGTGAGATGTGGCTTTCTCACCCGACGGCACGGACACAGTCGGGGCTGAAAGCAGACAGCTCACTGATTCTGATGTTTCGGCGGGTCCGCGCTTTGTGTTTACCTCCTCTTTGCGCCGATTCTGAAGCTGCAGGTTTTTATCTCCCTCCAAACAATATTGACTGAACCAGCAGCAAAAGAAGCAGCAAACTACGCTTCACATAAACATCGTCATGAATTCACTCTGACTTTTGCTGTTTTGCTTCCAACACGATTAAAAATAAAAAATAAAAATCACACTTCATGCACAGCTCTCTGCTGCCGGACACTGTTTTTTTTTTTTTTTTTTTACTTACTTCCGAAAAGAAAGCCTCATTTCTGCTGTTCAATACTGAACAAATTTAAACTTTTTAAAATTAAAAACACTGTGTTTTAAAACACTGTGTCTCTAATCAGACCTCTGTAACTTTTCTAGGCTTCACTTCAGCAGCATCAGGTAATGTTCACATGTTGATTAGTGGTTTTCTTTCATTTTTGATCTACTGCAGAATATTTTTATAAAATCCCAGGCCAGGAAAGTCGCCTTCATGTTTTTCTGTGTTTTATCCTCAGTTACTTCAAAGGCATCTGCTGTGATGTTCACACCTTTGATAAAGTCTCGCAAGTGTCAGTTTTCTTTTTATAAATATAAAAATATGGAAATGTACTGATACATATGGGGCGCCGTTTGTAAACTGAAACATGCTGAAATTAACGGCAACAGTTTTCCACATTTAGCTCTAAATCTTACAAAAACATGTTTTTTCAAGTCATTTTTTACAACATTTATTAAAATATTTGTACATTTATATATTTAAAACAACATTTTAAATGTTAAATCTAAATGCTACGGGAAACGAAATATTTAGCTATTATGCACACTTATTGTACGGGTCAACGGAAATACCAAAATAAAGTTTCAAGAAAACCTCCCGCACTAAAGTGTGCCAGTCGTGGTCACGTTGTGTGTTTGCGCTCCTCTCATGGTCACTTTTGACTGCCATGAGCTGCTTCACCTATTCCCTACCAGCATGTCCAGCGATTTAGCTGAAAACATTGGAAGAGCCGTTTTGTCAGCCATCCAACGATTCAGCGGTAGTGCACCCTCAACTTCACAAATGCCGCAGCACTTGGTAAGTTTATTGTATAGCATTTTGGACGGGTTGATAGCAGTGTTAGCAAAACTAGCAAAGCTAAATTACTTAGCTAGTCCTCAATTATTTCATTTGGTAGGCAGCAGACAGAGATCGAACATCATACAACTCTATTTATTTATTTGGTAGGTAACAGTCGTTCTTGATGTAAATGTTTCCTTAGGAATCCAGCAACGCACCCGGACCAAGTAGACCTGCCGTCTCCACTGGGATACCATACCGCTCGGTAGGCCTCCTTACACATATCATTTAGCTGACTGGTTTTGATATACAGTCAGGTTCATAAATATTTGGATACAGACACATTTTCTAATGTTGCATCTGTACATTACCAGAATGAATTAAAAATGAAACGACTCCAATGCAGTTGAAGTGCAGACTTTCAGTTTTAATTCAATGGGTTGGACAAAATGATTGCATAAAAATGTGAGGGGGAAAAATCATTTCAGAGGCTCTAAAGTAATTAGACAAATTAAATAACTGAAAATAAAATGATCATTTCTATTACTTTATTCAAAACCCTTTGTTGGCAATGACAGCCTGAAGTCTTGAAGTCATGGACACCACCAGATGCTGGCATTCCTCCTTACTAAGGCTCTGCCAGGCCTTTACTGCATTGGCTTTCAGTTGCTGTTTGTTTGTTGGCCTTTCTGTCCTAAATTTAGTCTTCAACAACTGAAATGTATGCTCAATTGGGTTAAAATCCAGTGACTGACTTGGCCATTCAAGTATATTCTATTTCTTTACTTTAATAAAGTCACGGGGTGCTTTGACTGTATGTTTTGGGTCATCTTCCATCTTTATTATTAAATGCTGCCCAATCAATGTGACTACTTTTAGCTGGACTTAAGCAGACAAGTATGTCTCTGAACACATTCAGCTGCTTCAGTCCTGTGTCACATATTCAGTAAACACTACCAGTGCCACTGGCAGCCATGCACGCCCAAACCATCACACTGCCTCTGCCATGTTTTACAGATGATGTGGTATGCTTTGGATCATGAGCCGCTGCTGGTGTTTGAAGCTCTGGATTCTGGGACTGTTGGAAAAGGTAAAACATTGTCATTAAAACCTTTTTACTGTTTTGTTTTTGTTACTCGTCATTGTAGCTTGCTGTTAATGCTGTGCTAAAAATAACAGTTAGCTATGTTAGAAACGTTAGCCGTTGACGTTAACGCAATTTAGTATCCGGTATACATAAACTGTTTTCCTAACAAAACCACTGTTATAATTAAGTGAAGGTGCTACCAACTAATTTGAACCTTTGGCTTCTAAAGTATGTGGTTCAATTGCGTGCTGTGTACATAAGGTAATGTCACTAGACCGATATTAAAATTTATAATATTGTTAAAGTCACTAAAATGGCGCCTGAAGCCTGTTGTGATGTGAGCTGTGTCTGCTCTAGAAACTCAGAAATTCAGTAGAGCTGAGCCTTACATTAAATACTCACATGAGCCCGTACTGAATTCTGTAAGAGCTGTATAAAATACACTGTCCCAGTCCTGCATCCCGCCGTGCCTAAAGTCAGCCACAATTGTCCCACTGCCAAAGCGTACTAACATTAGCAGCCTCAACGACTACCGACCAGTTGCTCTAACACCTGTTATAATGAAGTGCTTCGAGAAACTGGTCCGACGTCACATCATGTCCTGCCTGCCACCCACACTCGACCCGCTCCAGTTCGCATACAGAGCTAACAGATAAACTGAAGATGCCATTGCTACAACGCTCCACACCACCATCTCTCACCTGGAAGTGCAGGGCCGTTACGCCAGGCTGCTCTTTGTTGACTTTAGCTCTGCTTTCAATACGATACTCCCGGACAGACTAATAGATAAACTGCTGGAAATTGGACTTCCTTCCACCACCTGCCGCTGGATCAGAGACTTCCTCTCAGACCGTGTACAGAGAGTTAGCGTGGGGCCTCATCTTTCCTCAGCCCTCAGCCTCAACACCGGCTCTCCACAAGGCTGTGTACTGAGTCCCCTACTGTACACTCTGTACACACATGACTGTGTTAGTTCCCACCCAGACAACACAGTCATCAAGTTTGCAGATGATACCACCGTGGTGGGGCTCATCTCAGGGGGAGATGAGACGGCGTACAGAGCTGAAGTTCAGAGGCTGTCAGATTGGTGTGCAGACAACAACCTGGACCTCAATACCACCAAGACAAAAGAACTGGTAGTTGACTTCAGAAGGAGGAAGTCCGAGCTGCAGCCTGTCAGCATCAACGGGGAGTGCGTGGAAAGGGTCTCCAGTTTCAAGTTTCTGGGTGTGCACATAGACACAGACCTCCAATGGAGCTCTAACACCTCTGCGGTCTTAAAGAAGGCCCAACAGCATCTCCACTTTCTGAGAATCCTCAGAAAAATGGACCTGAAGAAGGAGCTGCTGACCGTCTTCTACCGCTGCTCCATTGAAAGTGTGCTGACATATTGCATCGGTGTGTGGTTCTCCAGCTGCACCACAGCACACAGAAAGGCACTCCAGAGGGTCATCAATATAGCCCAAAAAATCATTGGACATCCTCTTCCCTCCCTGAAGGACCTGTACAGCACTCGCTGTCTCCAGAGGGCACACAGCATCCTACGGGACTGCACACACCCAGGACACCGGGTGTTTAAGCTGCTGCCGTCTGGCAGGAGGTTCAGGCTGCTGAGGTCCCGAACAAATAGACTCAAGGACAGCTGTTACAACAGGGCAACAGCCCTGATCAATGTAAATAGCTGACCTGACTGGATACCTCCCTGGACTTTTTAGGGGGAGGTAACAATGTTTAAAACAATAGCAATAATAATATTTATATTTATAACAAGGTGCAATAATAATTAATGTGCAATAATAACAGTGTGCAATACACATACACTTATTCTTCTTTTTTATACTAAGTTAATATACTGTGTTGTGTTGTTTGTTACGTTGTGATGTGTCGCATCGTGTCGTGTTGTGTTATATGTAGTGCCGACGTAGGACAGTTTTTCCAATTTCATTGTACTACTGTACTATGTATGACTGTGCAATGTCAATAAAGGGTTATGTATCTTATCTTATCTTATAAGTGTTTTGAATCAATAAAAATGTGACACACGAGAAGGTGTGTCTTTGACTGTTACTGAATAACTTATTTTCGGACTAGTTGAGAAGTTTTGCTCCAGTCATTTGATGTTACCAAGACAGATGTCCTTTTGTAATATAGTTAAATTTTCTTTGTACATTTCATTTATCCACCATCGTACATTAAGCCAAGAAGAGGTAGTTATACTAACAAGTCGTATCAACGCTGGGCCAAAGTTCAGCACGTGGTTAAAGTTTGTAATCCAGCCAGGGTGTAAATATCACTCAGCAGCCAGTCGTAGAGCTGAAGCAGGTAGCATCAACACGTACATCTACTCTACCCGGCTTAAATCACAAGAGCACCTCTAACCAAAAAGTTGTAGATTTTTCTTGTTTGCACAAATTAATCCAGATTCACATTAATTGTGTTCACAGCTCCAACAAAATGAGGAAGAGAAGGAGGATAAACAAAATTAGGTTGAATTAAAATTGGATGGAAGGCGAGGACAAGGAGAAGGAAGCTTAGGATGAGGAGGAAGAGAAGCAGCAGGAGCATCTTTAGGGATCCCTATGATGTCATTGAGGTTTGTTTCATTAATATGGTCCTCTCACAAAGAAAGATGACTTGTTTTAGTTCACCTACTTCCTGTATTACATAGTGATGTGCAAAATGTTGTGAAAAACCATGGAGCAGGTACGTATAGTGTGTCTGCAGGTAAATGAACATCAAATCTCTCACACTAAAATCTGTATTATACTTTTAGTCTTAAGACCATGTGTTGTATATTTATCACCCTTGTGATAAAACCCATGTCAGCCTTTGGTTTATGGACTTTGTATTTAGAAGCCTCAACATTTGCTTTATTGCTATGTTGGTTTTTGTGAGCCTTTTAAGACCATATTAGGACGAGGGATCAGAATCTGGAGTCATGCACACTATTGTTTCATTTAGTGTGTATCTATAAAATTCATACAGCAGAACCAAGTTGTGCCTTGAAAACAGGAACGTTGTCTGCATAGAGGAGAACCATTGACCCTTGTTTTCTCTCTCTCAGCTTCTTGTCTCAGAGGGGAGGGGTTCGAAGCACAAAGAGAGGAACTTGTCGTTTGGTTGGCTGATATGGATATCCACCTGAGTGAGGTTGACCAGCTGCCAGGAAACACCTGAGAAAAACTGAAACAACTGCAGCTGTGGGGTTGTTTAGATATGACGTATATTTGATATGATACATACGTCAGAGACATTATCCTAAACTGGACTAACAAAGGACCATGAGCCCAACATTAAACTTACCTTACATAGCGTAAGGCTGAAGTTCATTGATAATTTTAATCATAAACTTGTTGTTGAAATATTTTTACTGAACATGCAAACATCTGCTGATGAAAATGTGTTGATTTATTGGTCTGTTATGAAGCTATTGCTATTTCTAATGTGTTTTATCACTTTCTGATGTTTTATTAATTAAACAATGCATGTATTATTTGTTGTGTTATCTGTAGATATAGTATTTATATATATATTTATTTATTTATAGTATAGTAAAAATGTTTAATTATTACTGTTTTAATGACTAATATGTGACATGTATTAGTAGTTGATAGGTTTGTAGCTTGAACCTATTCGCTGGAACGTTAAAGACAATATAATTACACAGCAAGCAAGACTCGAAGTAGGCAAAGTTCTTCTCGTTACTCATGCATGAGGGAGACCTGAAGGGAGCCAAGTGTCGTTCCACCACTTGACCTCCATCAGACTCTCAGCCAGGTTCCCCATAGCACTCCTTTTATTGTGGTTACATGAATATGCATAGGGTCATTAACATATAACATCTTACATAGGTATACATGTGAACAAAGAATACTGTGTGTGTGTGTGTGTGTGTGTGTGTGTGTGTGTGTGTGTGTGTGTGTGTGTGTGTGTGTGTGTGTGTGTGGCACTGCAGATCAAAGGGTCATATAACATGAAAGCACAAAAGCAAACATCCTTAGTCAGGAAGGGGGTAGTCTCACCCTAGATGCTTCACCCTAGATAACACGGTGAGGAAGTCCAGCAGTTCATCTAAACAAAAAGCACTTAGACTAAAACAGACGTAGCTACGTTAATCCTACCGTAAAACAATAAGACAAGGTACGACCTCTCTCATGCTCCTAGGATGTGGGTGTGGAATACACACCAAGCCTTTGTAGCTTGTTAAAGATCACACAGCCTATCACTACACAATTGATTATACACCTCTAAGCATATATGGTTAAATATTTCTAAGCATAAATGACAATCAACAATACAAAACCTAACAGTAGTGATGTTGTGCTGAGGGTTAAAATGCCTTTTTGTCTTTTGGTATATTACGAAATGGCAATAAACCATTAATATATATCTATGCTGTGCTCGTATTTATTTTACCCTACTCAAATTCAATTATATGATACATTTTATTTTGAAAGATTTAAAATGGTTTTTTAAAAAACCATTTGAAGGACCTTTTTAAAAAAGGTTCTTTGAAAAACCATTAAAGGTGCCCCAAAGAACCATTTCTTGATGGTTCTTTGGGGCACCTTTAAAGGTTCTTCAATGAACCACTGAAAGAAATGGTTCTTCAAAGAACCATTGTTTGAAAGGTTCTTTGTGGCACCAAAAAAGGTTCTTCTATGGCATCAGTCTAAAGAACCACTTTTGGTTCCAGTTGGCACCTTTATTTTTCTGAGTGCAGGGATACAAAAACCTGCACAGGTAAACATTTTATATTGCAGTGCAGAAATATTTATTGTCTAAAAAGTGAGTCTGTTCCCTTATTGTAATTTGATTAATTTGATTAATTAATATTTCACTTTTAGCAGGTGTAAACAGTTTTTAGTGCAGCCATGTGTCTCTGTGTTACCAGTGATTTGGTGCAACTGTATTTGATTTTATGTAGAACATGCTTTCTTTTCCCTCAGGAGGAACCAGAAGAGCTGTCTGATAGTGACTTTGAAAGTCCAGTCTGCCAGAAAAAGACAAGGTGTGTGACGTGAATGAAACCTAGTGAGGTTCTAAGCTCAATGACCAGTTAGATTTTGTTACTGCAGTGAGTAATAATTGGGGGGGGGGGGGGGGGGGGGGGGGGTGAGAGCATCATTAAGTTGTCTGATTTTAATGTTTACAGATCATCACAGGTGATTACAGCCAAGGAGGAATATGTGCTCAACTTTCACTTGAACTAATATAAGGATACATAAAGGCTCTGTTAACATTATGAAGCAAGTCATGCTGACCTTCTTTCCTTTATTCAGTGCATCATGCGTTGCCTACAACACCAGGTGAAAGTGAAGCCAAACATCAGGAAACAGGGCTGCACTCAGGAGAGTGAAAATGAGGGACAGGCAGAGGGACAGCAGATGTTTCCATATAATGTGGCAGAATTTGTGTAAACTGTTGTCTAGGGGTTAAAGAAATCCATGACAATTGATCAATGGTCATGAGAATTTGCATAATTAAGTTTAAGGCACTGACCTCCCAGCCCATTGTTCCTTCAAATGTACCGTTTATAAGATTGAAACCTGCAGTCAGCTGAGACTGAAGACGTCACCTGGATGATGACGAAACGTTTCTCCCACAAAACGCTACGTCCAGATGAACAGAATCAACTTTTGGAGACTAGCTAAGTAATTTAGCTTTGCTAGTTTTGCTAACACTGCTATCAACCTGTCCAAAATGCTATACAATAAACTTACCAAGTGCTGCGGCATTTGTGAGGTTGAGGGTGCACTACCGCTGAATCGTTGGATGGCCGACAAAACGGCTCCTCCAATGTTTTCAGCTAAATCGCTGGACATGCTGGTAGGGAATAGGTGAAGCAGCTCATGGCAGTGAAAAGTGACCATGAGAGGAGCGCAGACACACAACGTGACCACGACTGGCACACTTTAGCGCGGGAGGTTTTCTTGAAACTTTATTTTGGTATTTCCGTTGACCCGTACAATAAGTGTGCATAATAGCTAAATATTTAGTTTCCCGTAACATGTAGAATTAACATTTAGATTTAAATATAATATTTAGATTTAACATTTAGATTTAATGTTTAACATTTAGATTTAACATTTAAAATTGTGTTTTAACTATGAATAGTTACAAATATTGTACTAAATGTTGTAAAAAATGACTTGTTTTGAGTTAAATGTGGAAAAATGTTACCGGTAATTTCAGCATGTTTCACTTTACAAACGGTGCCCCATAGATACGTGATCAGAATTATAATATTTCTGACCGAGGCAAAATTTCCCCAAATAAAATCGAATAGAGTCGGGACCTTGTGAATCGGAATCGAATCGATTCTAGAAATCGAATTTCTACCGAATTTCCCAGAGGATCCCACCCCAGGGATTAATAAAGTTTTATCTTATCTTTTATCTTAAATCAGTGACGATACCCAGCCCTACCAGAAACGCAGACAGAACACGAGGAATGACAGGCAGAATACTACGCAGACATACCAGTAACAAGCAGAAGAACACAGAGGGCTTAAATGCACAGACGGTAACAAGGGAGTGAGAAACAGGAGGGAACACAGCTGGGACTAATTAATTCAATTCAATTCAATTTTATTTATACAGCGCCAAATCGCAACAAAAGTCGCCTCAAGGTGCTTTATATTGTACAGTAGATCGCACAATAATAAATACAGAGAAAAACCCAACAATCATATGACCCCCTATGAGCAAGCACTTTGGCAACAGTGGGAAGGAAAAACTCCCTTTTAACAGGAAGAAACCTCCAGCAGAACCAGGCTCAGGGAGGGGCGGGGCCATCTGCTGTGACCGGTTGGGGTGAGAGAAGGAAGACGGGATAAAGACATGCTGTGGAAGAGAGACAGAGGTTAATAACAGATATGATTCAATGCAGAGAGGTCTGTTAACACATAGTGAGTGAGAAAGGTGACTGGAAAAGAAAAACTTAATGCATCATGGGAATCCCCCGGCAGCCTACGTCTATTGCAGCATAACTAAGGGAGGATTCAGGGTCACCTGGTCCAGCCCTAACTATATGCTTTAGCAAAAAGGAAAGTTTGAAGCCTAATCTTGAAAGTAGAGATAGTGTCTGTCTCCTGAATCCAAACTGGAAGCTGGTTCCACAGAAGAGGGGCCTGAAAACTGAAGGCTCTGCCTCCCATTCTACTTTTAAATACTCTAGGAACAACAAGTAGGCCTGCAGAGCGAGAGCGAAGTGCTCTAATAGGGTGATATGGTACTACAAGGTCATTAAGATAAGATGGACCTGATTATTTAAGACCTTGTATGTGATTTAACAGGAAGCCAATGAAGGGAAGCCAAAACAGGAGAAATCTGCTCTCTCTTTCTAGTCCCTGTCAGGACTCTTGCTGCAGCATTTTGGATTAGCTGAAGGCTTTTCAGGGAGTTTTTAGGACTTCCTGATAATAATGAATTACAGTCGTCCAGCCTGGAAGTAATAAATGCATGAACTAGTTTTTCAGCGTCACTCTGAGACAGGATATTTCTAACTTTAGAGATGTTGCGCAAATGGAAGAAAGCAGTCTTACATATTTGTTTAATATGTGCATTGAAGGACATGTCCTGGTCAAAAATGACTCCAAGGTTCCTCACAGCGTTACTGGAGGCCAAGGTAATGCCATCCAGGGTAAGAATCTGGTTAGATACCATATTTCTAAGATTTTCAGGGCCGAGTACAATAACCTCAGTTTGATCTGAATTAAGAAGCAGAAAGTTAGCGGCCATCCAGGTCTTTATGTCTTTAAGACATTCCTGCAGTTTAACTCATTGCTGTGTGTTATCTGGCTTCATGGACAGATAGAGCTGGGTGTCATCTGCATAGCAGTGTAAATGTATGCTATGTCTTCTAATGATGCTGCCTAAGGGAAGCATGTATAATGTAAACAGAATTGGTCCTAGCACTGAACCCTGTGGAACTCCATAATTAACCTCAGTGTGTGAAGAGGACTCTCCATTTACATGCACAAACTGGAGTCTATTAGATAGATATGATACAAACCACTGCAGTGCAGTACCTGTAATACCTACAGCATGTTCTAATCGCTCTAATAGGATATTATGGTCGACAGTGTCGAACGCTGCACTGAGGTCTAGCAGGAAAATTACACATGACAAGACCAAGGAAGCAAAGCAGAACACACCGACAGGGGACACAGACTGTCAAAGAAAAACAGGAAGCATAACCCAGAAATGCAGACTAGACACTGAGACAGAACATGAACCATGGGATCTGAAAAAGGAGCAGGGTAGGCATAACACTGAACACAGGGAAGGCATAAAGAAAACTAAGTCTAAATATACAACACATGGAGAACACAGTTAGACCTTTACCAAGAACACAGAAACTGAACAGAAACCTAAAAAACAGGAACTATAACTATAATAGAAACAGAAAAACCATAATTCACAGAATAAAACTTAAACCAAAAACACAAAACACTGGGGTGCAGGACCGTGATGCTCTCCAGCATGTCCTGGGTCTGCCCCGGGGTTTTCTCCCGGTGTGACATACCCAGGGGTCCACTAATGATCTTGTAGGTTAGGATATTTTTGTCTTTGGTGCAGATGGTGGTTTTTTAGTCAACACTGTCTTTTCATTTACCAATCCATCAGGTGTATGTACCGATGGATAGATGGATAATAATATATCAGAACTACAGAGTTGTGAGTGAGGACTTGGATTTGGAATTTCATTTAAACACAAGCCATTTGAACTTGCTTAAACTATTTCCCATAAACTCAAATGTGTGTAGGGAATGGTTTACAGGCAGAACTAATTCTGTGGTAACATAAGTTTCAGCCCACACACGTAAGCTATGACAGCAGATCATATGACAGCAGGTCATATGACAGCAGATCATATGACAGCAGATCATCAGGCTAATAATTTCTGAGTGTAAAATTAAATATTCTGTGTCTTTACAGAATAAAATCTTCAATTCAATTTCAATTCATTGTTCTACAAAAAGACCTTGACTTACTTTAATTATCTATTCAAATTAATCTATTAAAGAAGTGCCCGTGGTTTGAATTGAACATTTAAGGTTTTGTCTGCTGTACAATTATTTGTCTTATAACCCCAAAATCTATGCTTGTCACTTGTAAACAAGACAACAGTCCTATTTTTGTGTATGGGTAATTTGATTTACAGTGAAAATTACAAAATCTCACAATTTTTCTTCTTATGGGGCTAATTATCCTAATATATTTTCGTTTTATTTTGTCAAATGTGGCCTGAAAAAACCTGAAAATATTTTCATTAGCATTGTGGCAAAATCAGGAAGCTGTCTAGACTACACCAGAACTGTTATTAAATCATCTTGGAAACAGAGAAGATCCTTTAATTGTCCAACAGTATCAGGATGTTAAAAAATCTGTTAGTTTGAAAAAAACCTTTCTGTTAATGCTGAATTGGTTCACAACAAGCTTCCAGAATTAAAACAATGTAGATTAAAAATACATTAATGAGTAATAAATCAATTCTTACCTGTAAGAAACAAGAGGAGCAATGATTTCATCTCTCTCTTACTTCGTTGCTTTTTTAATCAGAGTATCTTTAGTCATTGTAACAAGTACAACAAAATGCAGGTGTTCTGAGTTGGATCTGCAGCTCAGAAAGAGAAATAGAAAGTAGAAGCTGCTTTGAGGTTTCAAAGTCTATAGGAGGAACTAGAAACTTCCTTGTTTCGTGAGAGGCAAGAGAACAAACTGCTACAGCAATGCCATATTTTTAACATGGAAAAAGAGAAAGAAAAAGCTAAAAACAGATCACAGATCCTACACAGCCAGCTTTAAATTTTACACATACTTCATACTTTATAGAAAACCAGAGTAGAAATACTTCAGAAGTACGTATTCCCTTTATGACTGCAGTTCGCCTATCCCCCACCACCCTACATCTTGCTCTCACCCACCTGGACAATAAGGACACATATGTATGAATGCTGTTCATAGACTTCAGTTCAGCATTCAACACAATCATTCCTCAGCACCTGATTGGAAAACTGAGCCTGCTGGGCCTGAACACCTCCCTCTGCAGCTGGATCCTGGACTTTCTGACAGAGAGACCTCAAACAGTCTGGGTCGGCAACATCATCTCCAACACCACCACACTGAGCACTGGAGTCCCTCAGGGCTGTGTGCTCAGCCCACTGCTGGTCACTCTGCTGACTCATGACTGTGCAGCAATGCACAGTTCAAACCACATCATCAAGTTCTCAGCTGACACAATTGTGGTGGGTCTCATCAGCAAAAACAACGAGTCAGCATACAGAGAGGAGGTGCAACAGCTAACGGACTGGTGTCAAGTCAACAACTTGTCTCTGAACATGGACAAAACAAAGGAGATGGTTGTTGACTCCAGGAGAGCACAGAGAGATCACTGTCCACTTAACATCAATGGATCCTCTGTGGAGGTCGTCAAGAGCACCAAATTCCTTGATGTCCACCTGGTGAAGAACCTCTCCTGATCCCTCAACAGTAGCTCCATGACTAAGAAGGCCCAACAGCGTCTCTACTTCCTGCGGAAGCTGAGAAAAGCCTATCTCCCTCCATCCATTCTCACCACCTTCTACAGAGGGACTATCGAGAGCGTCCTGAGCACCTCTATCACTGTCTGGTATGGTAACTGCACCGCATCGGGTCGCAATACCTACAACGGATAGTGAGAACAGCTGAGATGATAATCAGAGCATGTCTTCCCTCCATCACAGACTCTTGCTGCACCCGCTGCATCCGCAAAGCCAGCAGCATTGTGGAGGACCCCACACCCCCTCACACACGCTCTTCACCCTGCTGCCTTCCGGAAAGAGGTCCGGAGCATCCAGGCCCTCACTGCCAGACTGTGTTTCTTCCCCCAAGTTACTTTTTGCACAGTGCTCAGTCTTTTGTTTAATGAATCATATTTCATAACTTTAAATGCAAATATAAATTGTCAATTTTAAAATCATATGCACAAGTTTTGCAAAGAACAAAGTTATTTGCATCCATTTACCTTTTACCCTTTTTCATAATCATTTCAAACTATTTACAGAACAATCAGCTGTTCTTCAATAAGATGCCACAAATTATTTGTGCCACTCCAAATATTTCTGTCCACTATAAAGGAGAACATCACAGCCTGATACCTGCAGGTCTGACAGCAGCACGTGTGTCACTCCTGTTTCTACCTGGAGACAGCAGTCGCCTCATTGTTCTGACACACAAAACTATCCACAACACTACACACTAACTACACAAGACAACACATTAACTACACACTACAAACACGCTAAACGTCACACATCTCAAAACTCGCTCTCTCTCTCCGTCACCCCTAAAACTTCCCCCTCTTCCTAAACAACCAAATGTCATGTTGCCATATCATTTTTTGATTGGTCGACATGGTTCATTTTTCCACCAACAGGAAAGGGCTGATTTTTTTTTTTTTTGTTTTGGTTTGGGTTTTCTTTTTGCTCATATGCAGAGAGGTCTCACTGCGCTGTCCTTAGACAGTAAACGTGATGAAACTATTGAAGAAAAAACGCTGCGTATATGTATTGTTTATCATGACTCTGGTTTTACGTGGCCTATCAACACAGTTTAAAATCTGGTCTATGTCACCTTGTTGCTTTGTCTTTAAGTGGTCATGTGATTGGCTTACCACGACTACTTTATTCTTCCTCAGTCAAACAGCAGCACTCATGCCATTGTTTTGCCCCCCTTAGCTCCAGGTGTTGTGCCAAAAAGTGATTGTCTGCCAGAAAGTGATCGCCGTCCGCGGGAGCGCGCAGCTGCTTAAAAGCTGTAGCGCCCAGATTACTTACAGCTACTTCCTGCAGCTGATATAAGATGCCGTAAGCTGAACACAGCTTGAACCGTCTGTTTGTTGAAAAATAGTAACGGACCGCATTTTCTTGTTAGTAACGGTAACGGCGTTGTAACGATAGGAATAGTAATTAGTTAGATTACTCATTACTGAAAAAAGTAACGCCGTTACTTGTAACGCCGTTATTCCCATCACTAGTTATATCATATGTAGCACCATTGTCATGGAGGAACATTGTCTCATTTTACTGTGTACAGTACCAGTTTTTATCTGATGGATACACCAATAGGATTTTCTTATGTGTCTAGTCCACTCACTTGTGGAGCTCTAGTGTCACCATTAAGCCTCACATTGTTAATTTGGGTTTCTTTTGTCTTTTTGAGTCACTGTCACAGATGCTACAGATCTAAATCATCTCCAGACACTTAACTTTTGAAGAGAGAACAGGTAGAGCACTGAATAACTATCTATGCAAATACTCTATTTTATATGTTTTGAAACTACTGCTAGGGGGCAGGAATTTACCCACGCCCCTGGAGTGTTTGAGAACTGACACATTTGAAAATAAGGAACATGTTTTCGATAACTTGCCTGATCCACTGAAACACAAACACACAGTTTCTGCTGTGAGCTCTAAGAATCACTGCTGCTGTACACTTGGATCACTTTTACTGGAGTGGGGGGAGAGGGGGCAGTAAAACACCCTTTCTTACTGAAAGCTCCTCCTTCAAGCATATTCCAACTTTCTCTTTCGCAAATGTTCCCCCTCGACTCCAGATTGCAGTGCAGGGCCCTATTTCAGGAAGCCGGTTTAGTGCAAACTCTGAGTAAGTATACCCCGAGTTAACGAAAACTCTGGGTTTTCAGTTTCACAAAGCGAGTTTAGATTAATCCTGAGTGAGTTACTATGACGACACACTCCGTGAAGCTAACCTGCCCCCTAGCAGGTTTACTTCAACTAACCTTGACTGTCTCCGCCTCTTTGTCGGAAACCTGACTGTAGGAAGTGTCAGACATGGCGTGCCACTTCCTTGAAGAGCCAGTAGATGTTGAAGCCCAAATTCTCCGCAGAGCTCTCCGCCGGGAGAGAGTGATCAGAGCGCGTTTGGACATTTTATCATTTCCTGATGATTTTCTGTGTGAACGTCACCGTTTTTCAGCACAATCTATAAGTTATTTGAATAACATCCTCAGGCCTAATATTGCTCATGTGACACATCGCGGACATGCTCTCAGTTCATTGCATATTATTTGTATTGCACTTCGGTTTTTTGCAAACGGGAGCTTTCTGTATAATATTGGTGACGCTGAGCACGTTTCCAAGGCTACCGTCTGTCGGGCAGTCAGGAATGTTACAGTTGCACTGAAACGTCTCCTGTACTCGTTTGTGGTGTTCCCCGGTCACAGACCCACAAGATTCATCAAAGAGGGATGCCACAAAATTGCAGGTATCAGGATGAACAAAACTTAATTCATGATGTGGTGATACTTGGACTACTACTTAAATTTTACATTTATTTTCAGGGTTCCCAGGCGTGATTGGCTGTATAGATGGCACTCACATTCCAATCATTGCTCCTTCAGTAAATGAAGGAGACTATGTGAACAGGAAGTCTTTCCACAGCATTAATGTGCAGGTACATAGTTCCCTGTAGCATTTCAAACTAACAGATTATTTCATTATAGTAATGGATGCTAATTTGTGTTCTCTGCACTGTGAAGATCATATGTGATGCTGCCAACATTATCACAAATGTGGAAGCCAAGTGGCCAGGCTCTGTCCATGACTCACAAATATTCCGTGAATGTACACTGAGCACAAAATTTGGACATGGTGAGTTGAGAATACTTTAAAATATATAAAGACCAATTGCTTCAGAAGTGTATCCTTCTGTCTTAGGAGAGTTCACTGGCTACTTGCTTGGTGATAGGGGGTATCCATGTTTACCCTATTTGCTTACCCCTTACCCTGACCCTGAACCGGGCCCACAGCAGCGATATAATCTGGCTAATTGCAGGACAAGAGCCAGAATTGAAATGACTATCGGAATGCTTAAGGCCCGGTTCCAGTGCCTGCAAAGACTCAGGGTCACCCCAGAAAGGGCATGTGACATTATTGTGGCATGTGTGATTCTTCACAACATTGCCACAATTAGAGGAGAACACTGTCCTTCTGAACCAAACATCAGCAGTGATCCAAACCATGAACATCCTGACCCTCCCACGGACATACAAGATGGAAGAGCAGTCAGAGACACCATATGTCACAATCATTTCCTTTGACCCATCACCTCAACATGTTGAAAGAAGAATAAACAGATTTTTTGTTCAACTGGCTTTATTGGTCGCCTGTATTTCCTGTACACAAAGTATTAAAAGATGTAAACCTCATAAAGTGTCTCTGTTGCTTCCTCCTCTGTAACAGCTGTCAATGTTTCTTCATTATTTTCCTGTAGTAAAGAAATAAACAACATTGCTGTTCTACTGTAAACTCATCTAATCTGTGGAGTATTACTCACAACTGCATGTTGGTCTGGCTCAACAGGAGGCTGCACCAGATGCAGTACACCACCACCATCAACTGATAGAATATGAGGTTTATACAGGTCACTTATAACTTACAAGGGACCAAATGGCAATTAACAAACATACCAAGCACCTTACACTTCATTGTCATTATGCTCTCAAAGACAACCAAGACTGAGGGAAGGCAAAATCAGTAGGAAAATAACTTCACTACAAAATAATCCATTATGGTAAAGAGTTTATCAAATGAATGAGCAGCACTGCAAAGGTGACTGTGAAGAAAGGATGTATGCACATCATGTATTATTTTGAATTTACCCCCTATGTAGGCACTTGTGTCTTGCGGGGTTATTGACTCAGAGGATGTCCCCGCAGAGATGCCTTCGGCCACAGGGCGCCCACTGTTTTGGCTGAGGGCCAACTGCTCAGCCTCTGTGAGTGGTGGTGGTGGAGGACCCCCACCTGTTTTTCGGGCCTCCGCTTTTTTTCTGTTGGCTATAACGGGTCACATTTGAGCATACAGAGTAAGCAAATATGTACTTGTAATGTGCTCAGATAATTTCAATAAGTGCTTACAGACAGAAAATTAATGTAGCCTCTAACTGCAATTGATTTACAACAGACCAAGCACTATGGCTCATAATACAATTACACCTTACCTGTTTGGACTATATTTTTATATTTCATTTTTACTTGCTGCCAGGAACGTTTGGGACCTGTTGGGTTGCACCTGCGCTCACATCACATCACAAAATCAAATGTATAAAATAAAAAATAAAATATAATAAAATAACGTGTTAAATGGGTGGAAATCCCTCGATCAATGTTTATATTAACACTCACGCATTGACTCTGTCGGCTATGTTTTGCCATGCATGCTCCCTTGCTTTTGCAGCTGAGGCTGTGTTACTTTTTTCCGCGGAATTTGCATGTTATCGGCATATGCTGCCATCAGAATTTCAGCCTCAAGCGCTGTAAAATACATTGACCGCGCCTTCTTTCCCTCCGTCTCCATGGTGACTCGCTTAATCTGTGCTCCACTAATCAGGGCTTTATGTATCCTCGTGCGCGCGCTTCACTTGGGGTTAAAGCAACTCCGCGTTGATTGAACTAATTGTTATCAGCCTTTCTGAAACCGAATATTCCGAGTTGGACAGTTCGGGGTTACTCAACCCTGAGTATCGTTTCTCACTCTGAGTTTTCTAAACCGGCTTCCTGAAATAGGGCCCTGGATTCATGTGTTTGACACGACCGCACAAGCGCAAAGAAAACTGAGCTTTCATTTGTATTTTTGCTGCGGACTGTGAAGATCACTGTAGGACGTTAATAAACACAAGAAGCAAAGAGTGCAGGCTGCCAGATGTTCCAGGTGTGAAGGCGGACTAACGGAAAAACAGCTGCACATTGTTCTCATATAATTATCTAAATATTTTTGTAAGAGCACAATGCTGTCTGCATGTTAGAGCAGCACCATGTGACTGTTCTTATTCTGAGAAGCTCCGCATTAAAAAAAACAACTTTTAATAACTTTACAGTTTAATCAGTTTAATAAGGTGAACACAAGATGTAGCCAGAGGCGGAAATGTGATGAGGTGAAGCAAGCACTGTACAACAGCGCCACCTGGTGGAGGGAATATGTTTGTGCGCTGTGTCAGTAAATAAGTGGACCTTTAATCTCATTTATGGTAAATGTACAGCGCTTCACACACACATTCACACACACATTCACACACACCGGTGATGGCAGCTACGTTGTAGCCACAGCACTGACAGAGGCGAGGCTGCCGGACACTGGCGCCACCAGTAGGCAACGGGTGAAGCGTCTTGCTTCACCCGTTGCCTACTGCCAACGACTGAGACTGTCCGAGCCGGGGCTCGAACCGGCAACTTTCCGATTACAAGACGAACTCCCAACTCTTGAGCCACGATCGCCCCAGTTTATGAAAACAGAGAAGAGAAAATGAGACAATAAATCCACTGTAACCATGACATTATAATAAAGTGAAAGTGAAACGCCCTTTCCTGCTGCCCCTCCCTTTAAGCAGATTCCAACTTTCTCTTTCACAAATGTTCCGGCTCGACTCCAGATCACAGCTGGTAAGAAAAGCTGAATAACTCGTTAAAATGTTTGATAGAAAAGACAATCAGGGACTGAGCAAAGTTTTAGAGGGAATTTCTCTCTCTCCCTCTCTCTCTCTGTCGCTGTTTATTCTCATAAGAAAAGTGAAAGCTTTTCTCTGTTGTTGTGACATTATTAAACTGCGGCTGTTGTTTTGAGACTGCTTTGGGTTATGTCTGCGTTCCTGTTCCTGTGAAGTGAGGAGTGAAAGTCTGACTTGGATTCAGTGAGATTTACTGACTGTGTTATTTTTGCTGAACCGGGCACATCTGCATTTTTTATTCATAACCACAGATTACAGCAGATTACAGCAGGAATGCACTGCTGAGTGTTCATGCAGCAGACCTCTTCCACTTTTCCTCTTTCTGACACATCCTGTTTCAGCGCTGTGTTTGTAATAAAAGGCTATTTAACGACTGTGTGATGTGACAGGGAGGGGCTATTCCTAATATGGTCATCTCAGCTAAACACATTTACAAACAGAGGCTGAACTGAAGGGCTGTCAGAATAACGAAATGCAGGGTGTGTGTGTGTGTGTGTGTGTGTGTATTATGTGAATCACTGCATGTGACTGATTTTTGGGGAACCTCGAACCTGCACATGCGGCACTTTTACTGCTGCTGTCGGCTGTTTTAAGGTTTTACTTTAACCTCTGTTTTCTTCCAGTTTCAGTCAAAATGCTGTTTTGTCTAAACTTTTTCTTTTTTATAAGCATTTTTGAAAATCTTTCAAAAGTTTGTATAACTCACTGTACCTGATAATGTGTAGATCTTTCCTTCATATCAGACACACAGCAGGTGGTTCACCTTCATAGATACAGAGTGGGTTGCAGATTTATAAGCCACTCAGCCCAAATGCTGCAAATGAGATTTCTAACGTCAGCCGCGCTGCCAGGTGGTTTCCAGAGGTTTGGATTGGAACAGCTCTCAGTGCCACATCAGCAGAAACACACTCAGCGAGTTCATGCAGAGGCAGAAGGCCTGATTGTGACTGCAGTCTTACTTTGCTCAGGGTTGCGTGTTCAGATGTTCTGATTGGTTGTCCAGTTAAGTCCATAAACACACCTGGATGCCTGATACAGACAGTGAAACGTTTCATTCTAAGATCTGGACTCTATAGCAGAGCTTTAGTTTTAGTTCATTTCAGTCTGAGTTTGTGTCCTTGTGTACTTTATTACTTATTGCTTTGATTTGTTTAAATAGATTTAACACTGAGGTCCTCAAAGCTGCTGTCAGAGCACATGACCGAGGGTCACAGAAACAAACAATGCTGGTAACGTGACTGTGAGACAAAATTTATTTAATCTTGAATTCATTTTTTTGCACTAGTTCACATTTAGCTGTTTTTGTTTTTAATAATTTCTGAACCTGCGTTAGCTCTTTTTGTTAATACTAGGTTTATTCTCCCAAACACAACAAGAGGTTAAACTGGAAAATGCATGTTTCCTGGCTTTTGCGCAGCTAATGTTTTAAAGCATTAGATTTAGTTTTCCAACAGTTATGGGAGACGTGTTGTGTTGTGATGTTTGTGACACTAGATGGCGCAGTTGTTTCAGGCCATGCTGCTCCAAAAAATAAAGGGAACACTTAAACAACACAATGTAACTCCAATTCAGTCACACTTCTGTGAAATCGAACTTTCCCCTTAGCAAGCAACACTGATTGACAACCAGTTTCACATGCTGTTGTGCAAATGGAATCGACAACAGGTGGAAATTACAGGCGAGTAGCAAGAAATCCCCAATAAAGGAGCAGTTCTGCAGGTGGTGACCACAGACCACTTCTCAGTACTTGTGCTTTCCGACTGACGTTTTGGTCACTTTTGAATGCTGGCAGTGATTTCACTCTCGTGGTAGCATGAACGGAGTCTATAACCCACACAAGTGGCTCAGGTAGTGCAGCTCATCCAGGATGGTGCATCAATGTGAGCTGTGGCAAGAAGGTTTACTGTGTCTGTCAGCGTGGTGCCCAGGGCATGGAGGCGCTACCAGGAGTAAAGCCAGTACAGCAGGAGATGTGGAGGAGGCTGTTGGAGGGCAACAACCCAACAGCAGGACCGCTACCTCCACCTTTGTGCAAGGAGGAACAGGAGGAGCGCTGCCAGAGCCTGCAAAACGACCTCCAGCAGGCCACAAATGTGCTTGTGTCTGCTCAAACAGTCAGAGTCAGACTCCATGAGGGTGGCTTGAGGGCCCGATGTAATTTTTGTGTGATGTTGTTGTCAGCACATTCAACTATGTAAAGAACAAAATATTTAATAAGAATATTTCATTCATTCAGATCTGGGATGTCTTATTTTTGTGTTCCCTTTATTATTTTTGAGCAATTTATAAAACCTGTAAAGAAAATGAAGAAAACTCCAAACATAGTTGTCTCCAGTGACTGTGTGCATGCATCATCATAAAGAAGAGCTGTGAGGGGCCGAACAGGAGTATAACACAATACAAGGGGAGCTAAGCCAAAATAACTGTTTATGTTTAAATTACACCAACTTTTGGACACGCCCAGGAATTTATATAACCCCGCCCCTTTGGCCTAGTGCACATTTAACCTCAAAACCAGACTGAAAACAATGAACTTTGTAACTTACAAAGGCTCTGCTTACCTTTAAATTAATGATTACAACACAATGGAAATCAATATTTCCTTACTTACTTACTTACTGTACTTTGGATACACGACATTTGTGTTTTGTTACCTTTAAGAGAAAATGGAAATACTAGGATGGGTTTGTGATTTGAGTTGATGTTATTATAATTTACTGAATCCTTCTAGTCACTCGATGGTTCTGTGATTCGATCTTTAATTGAAATATTTTTGTTCTTATTTGGATGTATAGAAATAATTTATTCATCCAGCCTCCATCTCTTAAGTTCATTAAATTTAAATTCATCATCAGAAATGAACCCTTTGGTCTAAGTGTGCACACCACATCAGACCTTCTGTGTGCCTGCAAACCAACTCCAGTGTAGTGCTTATAGAGTGTGGTCCTCAGGCTGGAGCCAATCAGATCCCAGTTACTGTGTCCTCTCTCAGCTGTGCAGACCTGCTCACAGAAACTTTGAATCTAAGGACACAAATACCACCGCAGTCCACGTTTCTCTTTATGACGTACACCGTATCAGTATGATCTGTTGTCAGCCACCACAGGTGGATTTTTGGTAACACAAACAGTAACCAAAAGTTACCGTTGTTGTTAAATCTGGTGCAGCATAACTGCACAGGATGACATCACGTACGTCGAGATCTTTAACTCATCAGGATCATAAGAAACCAATTTTTAAATAATAATAATAATTTTTATCCTAACTCTGAAAGCATGTAGTTTCGTGTATATGGATACAGTTATACTTATTAGACCCATTTAAAGCCAAACTGAACTACCCATGATTTCCCAGTTGCGCCACTAGAGGGCGGGATTGTTAAAGCTTAAACTAAAGTTCTAGTTCAGCCTGGAAAAAACTCAGCAGATAATCCAGTAAACATCATGTGTTTGAATCTTTGTCTGCTACAACAGATAAACAAACATTATAACAATGAAATGTTTCACAGCTGGATTTTTCTTTTTCTTTGCACAAACCGCTCGGCCGGAGCTGTTTAAAGCTAAAGGTAGTCCCACCCGCAAAGGGGAGAAAGTATTTTTGGATGTTTTGTGACGGAAATAATTTATTCATGTGTTTTCTGGTTAAAAAAAATGTGAATGAATTAGGCGGGCTGTTATCACAAAACCTGGCCAATCAGCAGTGGACTTACAGAGACATTTGCTGTTGACCTTGATCATGTGACCTTAATCTGCATACACAGAATTCATCCTGCTCAGCTGAGAGTCAGGACAGTCGGACATCTTGTTAGCAGAAAAGCGTCAGCTAGCCGCTAAGCTAACGGCTACAGTAGAGAGAGGACTGTGCTGGCAGCATTAGTGTGTGAAGATGTTGCTTTGACAAAGTTATGTTTGTGTGTAAAATGTATTTCAGTTGTTTTTAAATTGCTGTATTTTCATTTATTTCCCTTTGAGTTCTTTACAAAGTGTCCGGTGAGCAACAGCGAGGAGCTGAATGCAGCTAAAATGTTGAATGAAGGAGCTGCTTATGCTGAGCATTGTCAGCCCTTCATGCTGTTAGGATTATAGTTCATAGAGGAATATGAAACTGCAGTGGTTCAGCTTGTTGTACAGCAGAGCTATGTGAACTGAGATGAAGGTTACACTGACACTGCTCGTGCTCAAAGTTTGCAGAAAGTGTGACTGCTTCACCACAGTGTATGTGACCATATGGATCACGTGACCTGTTTATAAAAAAACGACTGACAGATGAACCCAGTCTGAAGCAAGCCTCCATATTCCCCAAGTTCCCAACCCGTGAGTTTGACGCAGCTGCAGAGACATCTTTAAAGTCACAGCTTCGTTCCCGTTTCACGGTGGACTGACTCCTGCATGACCTCAGACTTCCTTTCCCGCACAAACGCACACCAGGCCTCAGACATTCATCTACACACTGCATTCAGAGACAAACTGTACGTGTTCGCTTTAAAAAACAACTGCTTTTGGTCATCTGTGGTTCTGTCTCCTGTTCTTATGAACTCTAAGCTCCCTTTTTACAGCCTCCCTGATTCAAACATCTTCACAAAGCTGCTGAGTGTTTGCTGAACAATCCTAATGAAGCTTCAGTGTTTGGATGTTTATTAGCGAGCAGGAGGTTCCTGGTCAGCTCAGGTCTTTCTGAGGGAGTTTCCATGTTCTTCCTGTCCCTGGTGCTCCACATGTGTGTGTGTCAGGTTAAGTAGGGATCGTAGTTGTCGGTGTGGATGTGAGAGTGTGTTTTCTGTCTCTGTGGGTTGGACTGGTAACCTCTCTGAGATGCACCGCCCCTCTCGCCCTGTGACAGCTTCCTGTGGCTGTGGTTGGAGATCCAGTAAAGAAAGTGGATGAATGAGCTGGACCGTACAGTGTAACTGCACAACACTGTATCTGTGTTCTGACAGTGTCTGTAATTCATAATCAGCTCATTTAAAATTGGTGTGAAGCTGCTTGAATTAAAGCTGAAGGTCTGCAGTGAGGTGTAGAGAGAACCATAAATGTATTCTTGGTCCAACAGGTTAAAGACCTGAAACTTAACTTATGTTATGAGTTTACATATAATAGAAGAATATTTGATTTGGAACGAGCTTGTGAGCCTGTCAGCGACGGCGAGGTTCCTTAAAGATGAGCACTGACACTTTAAAACAGGCTCTGAAGCTGAAGCTGGACTGATGATCATCGTAGCAGAGCAGCTGATTTCAGCTGCTACTCTCCTGTACTCTTCCTCTTTGAGCTGTAGTCGAGTATTTAATTACACAAAGCTGACAATGATGATGCACAAAGAGCAAAGTGTATATTTAAAGTGTTTGTTTCTCTACAGTAAGACACACTGACTGAAATCAGCTGATTATACTGGTTTATAGTGGCTCATGGTGGATTACTTACTGTTCCTGCTGCTGTGGAGCCTGAGGATTATCCTCTTTGTTAGCTTTGATACACGTACTTAAACAGATGTTTCAAGCTTATGAAGATTGCTTTTGTTAAACAAACTAAACTGGATGTGCCAGTGTGAGCGAGAAATATGAAGACAGTTTCTATTAATCACCCATTTCTCAAACTCCGCCCACAGCTTCATACAACGTTTCTGAAGTTATGTTTGTTTTCATACACATGACATTAAGGCAAAAAGTGGTAAATGTGTAACTATTAATTTTGTTTGTATGTTGTTAAGAATCATGGTTAGTATTTGTTCTATGATGAGCCAGTGCTACAGTTCCCAGTTGAACTCTTTAAGGGGCCTGGTGTTAGCAGCTGTGTGCGTGTGTGTGTGTGTGTGTGTGTGTGCGTGTGTGCGTGTGCGTGTGTGTGCGTGTGTGCGTGTGTGTGTGCGTGCGTGTGTGTGTGTGTGTGTGCGTGCGTGTGTGTGTGTGTGTGTGTGCGTGCGTGTGTGTGTGTGTGTGTGTGCGTGTGTGTGTGTGCGTGTGTGTGTGTGTGTGTGCGTGTGTGCGTGCGTGCGCGCGCGTGTGTGTGTGTGCGCGCGCGCGCGCGCGCGCGCGTGTGTGCGTGTGTGCGTGTGTGTGTGTGTGCGTGTGTGTGTGCGTGTGTGTGCGTGTGTGTGTGTGTGCGTGCGTGTGTGTGTGTGCGTGCGCGTGCGCGCGTGTGTGTGTGCGTGTGTGCGTGTGTGTGTGTGTGTGTGTGTGTGTGGTTAAAGGCTGACTTCCCTCCAGCTTCTGCTGCCTTGGCTCTTGCCCGGTGTGCAGATGTCGTACCACATATTGAACAGCCTTGTGTGGCATGTTTGATCAGTTTGGCTTTTTCTCCTTTATATTCTGGATCAGGTGAGCTGAGGCTCTGCTGGATCAGTTGGTCTTTCCTGTTTTGTAATAAACTGATCCTGGTCTACAGTCAGAGAAAGATCCAAGAATCCTGTTGGTGCAGATTCTTTGGGAGCTGGGAGGAGCTGCTCAGTCATGATGACACAGCACAAAACCAAACACAGCGAGCTTCAGTCCCCCCTGTTCAAGCTAAAAGGACCGACAGGAAGTGGGTCAATGACTGGTGACTGTTTCCTGTATAAGCAGTGATCACATGGCTGAGACCTGTTTGATTGTTTCTATTTTAATATCCTTAACACTGCCTTAGTTTGCTTTGTGTTTGTCATCTTTTTATTGATTTATTCTGCAGAAGAAAAGTTGATTTTCGTTCGTTACACTTTGTCACTGTGAATCTGGCAGAACAGTTAGGAGTCATAAATCCACAGGCCTGAAGGGTCGAAGGTTAAAGCACTCACTGTTTGTGAGAGACCGCACTCCCCCACTGCGCGCGCACACACACACACACACACACACACACACACACACACACACACACACACACTCGGCAATGGAAACAGCGGCTTGTCTGTGGTTGGAGTGTGGGTGCTTTACAAGACTGGTGGTTTTGGCAGACGAGGGGAGGAGAGGCTGATTTTTAAGATTTATGGTTTGTAACAAAGAGCAGCTGATGACGGGAAACAGCTATCAGCCAGACAGCCCAACCAACACGAGCGGTGCAGTATAAAGAGATGTCAATGCAAGGTGTGAGGGGTCTGAAATCAGAGTTCTCAATGTTGGTAACCATGGTAACGCATGCTGACCACATCCTGTTCCACAGCTGAACATTTTCACTGAAACACAGTAACACAGGAAGATGTGCAGTAAAGTCACAGCCACAGAGTGCTAACAGACCACACGCTCTAATAACAAGAGAGCAGAACACGGATCCGTTTGTTAGTCGTGTTTATCTCTGAGGATTTAGATTCTGTGGGTTTTATGTTGTTTTGGACACAGGTTAAAGTTCCCACATCTGCAGCACTCAGCATCACAGCAGCCTGTTTCTCTCGTGTGCAGCTGCTGAAACTTTCTTAGTCAGTTTAACCAAAATAAGTAAAGCAGTCAAAGCTGCACCTCTGCCAGCATGTCTGCACATTTAATATTGTTCCTTTCATTATTCAGTCTTCACTTCACAGTAACAAAGGAAGCGACTGCTAACAGGTTAACTTAGGTATGTTTTCCAGTTTGTGCCAAAGCTGCAGTGGTTTCCACGTGCAGTCTGATGGCCGAGGGCTGGACTGTGTCATACTGTGATTACATAAACTTCCTGCCCCCTCACCGGCCCCCCCGTCGTGGTTTTGAGTTTGTTGGTGGTTATTCATTCTTCTTTGGTATCTTTGAGAGTTTCATTGTCTCTATTTCTGCCTCATAGTTTCTTGTTTATGTCGGTTTCCTTTGTGTCCAGTGTTCCTCATTCGGTTAGGCAATATTCAGCTACCATCTTTTGTGTTCCTTGCATTTAGTTTTTTGTATTTTCGAGCAATAAAGCAGTAAAGTTCAGTCCTGCCTGCCTCTGCTCATCATATCTGCTTTGATTGTGAGGGACCAGCTTTCCTCTAAACTCTGCTCTCTCTCTGCATGGCTGCAGTGTGAACAGTCAGATCAGGTTACAGCAGTGCTACGACAGTTGCATCATGTTACAGCCAGATAGATATAAATATTTTCTATCTCAGATTTAATCGCCTGTGTTTACACAGAGGAAAAATGAACACTGGCATCACGTCTAATAAAAGGATATTTGCACAGGAGTAATGTGATTACTGCAGCAGGAACCTCAACAATGGCCTCATTACATGTATGTCTCCTGTCGACTTTCCACAGCAGTTTCTTTCCTCTCTCTTTAACTAAATGCTGACATATCACATAATGATTTGAACCTCAAATTTGTTTGTGGTTTCTAGAAGTCGGCGAGGAATAAAGAATATCTGACTGATGGCTCATCGTCACTGGTTCATCTGTTTCAGTCAGAGTGATACCTGCCACTAACTGAGTACATGTGTGGGTTTGTAGTTTCTTTCTTAAAACCACAGAAACTGTGACTAGTGTTGCTGTGGTCTGGATGGTGACCTGCAACCAGTGCACATGCTAAATAAACAGAGAGGCCACCACAAGAGCACACATATCAGCTAGCTGATCGCTAAAACTAGCTAGCTGATAGCTAAAACTAGCTAGCTGATAGCTAAAACTAGCTAGCTGATATCTGTGAGTGACTGTTGACCACCCGTCACATGTTAAAGCAGTGCACACATGTGAATTTTCCCTTTATGATGACAAACCAGAACATTTTCTTGGTGGTTTTAACCTGATTTTAAGACCTGTTGAGCTTCAGCCTGAAAAAACCTTCCAGGTTAAGATGAAGTAAGGGGTATAAATCAAAATCATGAAATACCGGTTTGTGCACTTTAACATCTGCATGACTTTTTACACTGCCTCTGTGAATGCTGCTCGGAGGATGAGTCACTGAGACGGTGCCTCCACTCAGGGGATTTTTACACCAGGCAGCGTGCAGTTAAAGCAGCAACGTTAATCTGTATTAAAATAATGTTTCATATTCAAGTTAAAAAAACAAATAACTGTGTGACTGATACTTTGAGTGCGTGCTTAGATTTTGGACTTTTTACACTGTCGCTGCAGGGATAGCTCAGTGCGTAGAGTGGTGGCCCCATGATCGGAAGGTTGGGGGTACGAATGCACTGAACGGCTACCCTGAGGTACCCCTGAGCAAGGTACCGTCCCTACACACTGCTCCCCCCCAATGGCTGCCCACTGCTTCACTGAGGGAATTTACTGACGAGGCTCAATAAAGTATACATAAAGTACATAAAGTACATAAAGTATGAAGTATAATATTTCAGTCGGGTGGAGCAAACCCTAACCCTACAGTCAGACTTCAAACTGGCTCCATCGTCTTTGTTCCTGCCGCTGCTCACAGACACACAACAGTCAGTGCAGAGAGAAAGTGCTTCCTCCTTCAAAAAGCGAAGTCATACATAAGTCCTGCTCCGCTGCGCTCTTCCTCTGTTGTTTAAGACAGCTTTGTGTTTCAGTTTGACAAACCTGTCCCTGAGGCTGGGTCGCTTTGGCCGTATGTTTTGAGTCAATGTCCATCCGTGTTATGAAACGCCGCCTGATTATCTGGATGTGAGCAGACAGTCTGTCTCTGAACACCTCAGAGCTCATCCTGCTGCTTCTGTCCTGTCTCACATCATCAATAAACACTAGTGTCCCAGCACCACTGGCACTCCTAAAGCCTGCAGTTAGTGTGGACACCCTGAAATGAAAGCTGAGTCTACACGTTATGTCCATGTCCATTATATAACTATAATCAGACTATGTTTCAGTAAACGGGTAAAAATGTGTGTCAGTGTCCAAATATATATGGTGAATGGCCTGTATTTGTATCGCACTTTTACTAGTCCTTAAGGACCCAAAAGCACTTTACACATCCAGTCATCCACCCACACATTCACACATTCACACACACACACACACACACACACACACACACACACACACACACACACACACACACACACACACACACACACACACACACACACACTTCATACCAGAGAGGAAGAAGAAAGTTTTCACAAAGTGAGAAATGGAAACTCCGTGGAGGGTAATTGCTCACCAGACTCCCAGAGGATCAGGGCTGAGCAGGCAGAGGGGGAAATGAGGAGTTTCCAGGCGACTCTGCTTTTTAAAACACGTAAAGGAAAAAAAGATCAAGTACTGCATCTTAGAGTGTACAGGCCACAGTTAACACGTTAAAGGTTAAAGTTCACGACAGCACCGTTGGAGAAAGACTGTACCTTGTTTCTCTTGTCTCTAAAATGAGGGGCAGCCTTCTATCACGGGTGGGTGGGGTGAGAGGAGGGACTGATGTCACTGAGGGTCACCAGGTGTGTTTAAACACACACTTAGTTACAGAGTGGTTTAAGAAACACGGGGATGTGACTGGTCACGGCCTTTTGAGTTCCAAACAAAAAACAATGTGATAAAAGGGCGTGGGAGCATCGGGTGGTTTGTTTCAGAGCGCACTTCTGACTGCATTCTTTATATATGATGTTTACTTTGGGGTTTTAATGTTGCAGTTTTTCTTTCTTTAGACCTTAAACCAGCCCTCGTCTGATCTGTGTGTAGCATGAACTTTACAAAGATGTAACAGCCCAGGTTTGAAATGGTTTAACGTTTGGTTTGTCCTGTTTTGATGAGCTAAGTTTATCATCTGTATTTCTGATTCTTTGCAATTTGGATTATGTAGTCTGAGGTTTCAGTTGCACGTCTGTCTGACAGGTGACCCGAAGCCTCACCTGAACCTCGGCTCCAGCCTTTCAACCTGTTCTCGCACTGCTGAACGTGCTCAAACATGTAAAGGATGGACTCCCTGCGAGGGAAACAGCAAAATATGTCCTCACTGACAGTACTTCCTCTTTAGGCGTTTTGATTCAGACTCGACTTCCTCAAACTCAAGGCCCATGGACCAAATTTCATTCATATATATTCAATCTGCATGTCTGTCAAAATTGTTCATAAATGCTATCCCAGCTTGGTGCAGCTGTGGTCTGGATGGTGACCTGCAACCAGTGCACATGCTAACTAAACAGAAAGGCCACATATATCAGCTAGCTAAAACTAGCTAGCTGATATATGTGAGTGACTGTTGACCCCCCATCACATGTTAAAGCAATGCACACATGTGAATTTTCCCTTTGTGATGACAAAAATGATCATTTTCTTGGGAAACGGAGTTTGTCTTTAGGGTTCACTTTCCCTTTGGTGTCACATGTCATGGCGTCATGGTGAGTTTTACAGTTTGGTCTAGTTTGTGTTAAAACACATGAGGTGGTATTAATCTAGTTTACCCTGAGAAAACTCTTCCAGGCTCAGAGGGACTAAGGGCTGTTCATCAGAAACATCAAACACCACTTTGTGCACTTTAACATCTGCGTAATGAAACAGTTTTTCTTTTTTGTGTTGCATCACTCGTCCGAGGAAACCATGATACCCGAGTGTTTCCTGCCTCAGTGACCCACTGTGCATATTTCCACAGTGGCTTGTTGAATGAGTTGAGGATTGTGGCCGACCTCCCAGTGAGAGCTGGTTGTCTGCACGGCACTTTAAATGCACGCCGCAGACTTCCACAGTTCCTGTCACAGTGCAGACGGGATAATCAGGTCAGTCGTGAATTTGGACCTCTCAGTGTTTTGGCCTTTTAATCCTTCTCAGGTTGATAAGCAGCAGCTAGATTCTCTCAGTGGCTCAGTTTAGCAGTAGGTGAGTGAGTGGAGAGAAAATCTCCAGGAGTTTGGAGTCAGGTTTGTGGCTGCTGGCTGTGTTTTCTATTTGGTTTTTATGTCCCAAACCAGAAGCCATGGCTCAACAGTGAGGTGAGAGCCCTACTAAGAGCACGTGACAGCGCCTTGAAATCAGGAGACCAACAAGTCTGCAAAGAGGCACACCAATCTCTGCTTAAAGGCATAAAACATGCCAAGTGCAAATATAAACAGCGTATCGAGGAACACTCTAACACAAACAACTCCAGAAACATGTGGCAGGGGATCAACACACTCACTGGCTACAAAACAGTCGCACACAAACCTCCCAGACATCATCTGACACCCTAAACCATTTCTTTACCTGCTTTGACCAAGAAAACAGGGACACCCATCCTGCCGTTACAAAGAGGGACGACGACCCCATCCAGCTGGAGCAGCATCAGGTTGGAGCCACACTGTGCAGAGTCAACGCGAGGAAAGCAGCTGGACCTGGCGATGTAGCCGGTAGAGTGCTTAAAGCATGTGCAGACCAACCAGCAGAGGTTTTCACTGCTACAGTCTGTAGAACCATCCTTCTTTAAGTCAGCCACCATCGTTCCAGTGCCAAAGTGAGCTGCTTGAATGACTATCGTCCATAATACCCATAATTACCAAATGTTTTGAACAGCTCAGTCCTCTTATACTCACTTTTCACCCATGACTGTTCCTTAATCCACACCAGTAACACCATTATAAAACCTGCAGGTCCATCAGGTCGAAGACAAACAGACTCAATAGAAGTTTTTACCCACAGGCTGTCAAACATGCCCTTCCTCCACCCTGATTGGAGGATAAGTGCGCTGCCAAAACTCATGGACATTACACCTTATTTATAACGTATTTGTATTTATATTTTAATGCAACCAACATCCAACATGGAGAGATGCCAAACTGCCTTTCATTGTTCTTGTAACAGTGACTATAAAGAGCTATTCTATTCTATATGACAGACAGCAACTTCATGTTTTCTGTTAAAAAAGGACCACGAGCTGCTGTTACTGCAAGGTCAGAGCCACACAGCCTGAAGCAGGTTTGGGGAGCTCCAGGCCTCGAGGGCCGGTGTCCTGCAGGTTTAGATGTGTCCTTGATCCAACACAGCTGATTTAAATGGATAAATGACCTCCTCGACATGTCTTGAAGTTCTCCAGAGGCCTGATAATGAACTAATCATGTGATTCAGGTGTGTTGACCCAGGGTGAGAAAAACCTGCAGGACACCGGGCCTCGAGGCCTGAAGCTGGGCTAATGGAAGCACAGACATCGTTTCCTGATAGAAAGTGAACATATTGAAATAAAACTGTTTACTCTATCAGCTCATCTGTCAAACAGAGAGCGTGCCGGCACAAAAGAAAACCACAGACTGGAATTCAAGTCGACGAACAACATTATGAAACAGGAAACTTTCATCTTCAGTCAGCTCTGGTTTCAGTTCACGTACACGCCTGGGTGATATTGGACAGACCAAGCATGTCATTGTGTCACATGATTGTGGTGCGCTCTGAGGACACCTTTAACTTCGTCCACAGCATTTCTGAAACGTGCTTCTGCGTTTTGTTTCCTTTCTCACTTTTATTTTGAAATTTTCACTGTCTATTGAAACTACTGAAATCATAAACTGCAGTACTGGGATGTATTTACTACTTACATTAACATTTTATTTCAGTAATTACTGCTTTTTTTAGTTTATCTTATTCAAACTTTTAACCATGTTTGGAAATCAGATCAGGATTTGTCTCATTTGTATTTTCTAGGAAGCTTGAATTAACTGCAGCAGGACTTTGTGCTCGCTGTTATATTACAGTGCAAACATGCAAGTCTAATATTACATCTGCAAACTGTCCCAGAGCTGCTGCTGCTCGGAGGATGAGTCACTGAGACGGTGCCTCCACTCAGGGGATTTTTACACCAGGCAGAGTGCAGTTAAAGCAGCAACGTTAATCTGTATTAAAATAATGTTTCATATTCAAGTTAAAAAAACAAATAACTGTGTGACTGATACTTTGAGTGCGTGCTTAGATTTTGGACTTTTTACACTGTCGCTGCAGGGATAGCTCAGTGCGTAGAGTGGCGGCCCCATGATCGGAAGGTTGGGGGTACGAATGCACTGAACGGCTACCCTGAGGTACCCCTGAGCAAGGTACCGTCCCTACACACTGCTCCCCCCCCAATGGCTGCCCACTGCTTCACTGAGTGAATTTACTGACGAGGCTCAATAAAGTATACATAAATTACATAAAGTATGAAGTATAATATTTCAGTCGGGTGGAGCAAACCCTAACCCTACAGTCAGACTTCAAACTGGCTCCATCGTCTTTGTTCCTGCAGCTGCTCACAGACACACAACAGTCAGTGCAGAGAGAAAGTGCTTCCTCCTCCAAGAAAGCAAATTCATACATGAGTGCTGCTCCGCTGCGCTCTTCCTCTGTTTCTTAAAACAGCTTTGTGTTTCAGAGTGTGCACTTTTTCTCATGTTGGATCTGTACTGCAGCAGCTCTCAGTCGCTGTTTGTTTGTGGGACTCTGTCCAAAGTTTAGTCTTCAACAAGTGAAATGCTCAACTGTGATACGATCAGGTGACTCTGCATCAAGAATATTCCTCTCCTTTGCTTTAATAAACTCCTGGGTCGCTTTGGCCGTATGTTTTGAGTCAATGTCCATCTGTGTGATGAAACGCCGCCTGATTATCTGGATGTGAGCAGACAGTCTGTCTCTGAACACCTCAGAGCTCCTCCTGCTGCTTCTGTCCTGTCTCACATCATCAATCAGCTGTTGGTCACTGAGAATATAAAACCAGTTCGATTAATTTCACTTTGATCTGCCCACAAACTAAAGTGTCAGACCTGTAGCGTTTAAACAGGCGAGGTTTAAACGAGGCCTCATCATTAATGATTAAAAGTGTTTCTAGAATCAGGGCTGTAAACGTCCCGCGGACACTGAGGCCTGGATCTAAGTGAGAGGAAATCCTCTGAGTATACACCAGTCTTGACCGGATCAGTCGGACATGCGTCTCTGTGCTTCAGCAGTGTGAGAGCTGCAGGCTGGAGAACATCAGGACAAATTACAGCCACAAACTGAAAACTTCAAACCGCTTCAGCATGTTTAGATTCATTTGTGTTTTATAGCCACTAATTGTGAATGTGTGGACAGTAAACTGACTGTTGCTGACTCTGATCATTCACACAGTGAGCTCACACAATACTGTGAGACAGGTTAATACATGTAATCGATGCCACCATCCACACAAAAGAAAACGGCTTCTCACGGCTACTAGGCTGCGACAGTGAAAGTTATACAGCAAAGGAACAAAAGGTGACCGCCACTTGTTAACTTATTTACAATTATTTACATGGCAAGGCTAGAGGTACACGTGAATACTCCAGCCTGCACTACAATGACACAACACACAACTCCGTGACCGAGTCAACGGGGTTCCAAAAAGCACTCCCAGGTGACTGTCATCCGGACGTTAAGTACTGGAGGTGGTCCATCAATTATCCAGTCCGAAGATATGTAGAGACTCCACCCAGATACCTAGCAGCCACGCCCAGGTGTCCACCTCCTAGGAGAGAAAAAAGGGAAAATACCGCCAGCCATCCTCCGGTGGGAGGCACAACACCAACAAACACATCACTGGGTCATAACAACTGTCTGCCGGCTGAGAGTTTCTCTTTTATTTTCCTCTGTAGTGCAGTATGGTTGACCTTCACAGATAGTCCTGATAGTCCCACAATGTGGTGAACAAACGTGTCACCGGCATTATTATCATTAAACTGCATTCAGATTCAATCACTTGTTAACTGAAAGTGTGTAAACTTTTCCTCTGGTCCTCACATGTCTTGAAGGCGTGGTCGAGTCAAAAGCGAGCGGTACTTCTGTGGGCGGGTCTGAGGGCGGGTCTTGTTTATAAATAGCCGCAGGTCTCACACACTCGCATTCTGCTGCTGCTGCTGCGGAATGAGCTGCTCTCCTTCAATGCACCGCCGCTTCTTCTTCCTCGTGTTTGTCCCTCTGTGTGAGTAATTCTCCTTTTTCATCATCGTTTGCCTTTTTAAATACAAATCTGTGTTTGTCAAACTTTCGCACAGCAAACAGGTGACGTAGAGGTTATTACATTTTGGATATTAGTGCAGATGACAGCAAGGTGTGTGTCGCTCCTGGAGGGGCGGGAGTGCCGGTGACCGGTGAATGAGATCCAGTCAGCAGTGTTGCCAACTTAGCGACTTTGTCGCTATTTAGCCAGTTTTCAGACCCTCTTAGCGACTTCTTTTTTCTAAAAAGCGACTAGCGACAAATCTGGCGACTTTTCCGGTGTTATTGGAGACTTATGTCGACTTTTTGACGTGAAAGCGCGGATCGCTCTTACTCTCAACAGGCAGCGGTGCTTTGGCACGGTGCACCTCACCCGTGCCAAAGCGCTCACGGGTGGAGGATAGTCCTCCCCCAGCTGCTGTCACGGCAGGAGACGTTCACACCTGTGCGTCCAAACGGCAAGTGAATCGCGCACGAGTGAAGCCGCTATCAGCTTTTGACTTTATTTAGTTAAAACTCCAGTTAAAATTGTCGCTGACATTATAAATGTCTCTCTAAGACAGATTTGGCCCAGAGGAATGTTACAGTAGTTCTGTACCCATATTTTAAGAGGCCAAAAAGAACCGGATTGGTAAAAATGTAGGTACAATATCACAGTTATAAAGATACTTGAAAAACTGGTGAGGGTCAGGGAGTGTGGGGATCGGGTGGGTGCCGTTTGGGGTCTGCTGTCTCGCTCGTTTGGGGCTGGGCCGTTGCGGCTGGGTCGTGCCGCCCGGTACCCTGCTTGGGCTTCGGTGTTCTGAGTCCTTCTCTCTACCTGCCCTTAGCAGTAGCGGTTTTTGATACGGGCGACATGTTGCCCAGGGCGGCATCACGGGCATCGGGGGAAAAAAATGGTGCCCGCCCTCATGCTGCCGACATCACGCCAGCGCATATTGGGAATGGCTTAGGCACCCAGTAGCGGTCCTAGCCTGTTTGGCGCCCCGGGCGAACACTCTCTGCACCCCCCCCCCCCCCCCCCCCCCCCCCCCCCACACACACACACACACACACACACACACACACACACCATATTAAGGATTGTACATGAACATAAAACTGTTGTCGGAACCACACTGAATTTCACCAGAGAAACACACAAACACACTCTCGTTTCTCTTCCTCTTCTTTTCTATTTTTTCTAAACTGAGCACCTGATGGCTTTGAACTTTTTGTGTCCATCTTCCATTGGTTTTAATTTTTCACTCCAGTATGAACACAAATCCCCCAACACAAGGATCAGCACAACATAACCTAACACACCTACACCTTAGTTCACAGATTCACTTTGTCTGAGGTGCATTTCTGGGATTTCACACAACCCAGGATTCAGATCATGAATACATGATGGGCTTGGATTTACAACATTATGAATGAAATGTCTTTTTGACGGCTTGTGTGAGACTTTAAATCATCAAACTGTAAATTTTAAATTGTTATTGATCCTTTACTCCGAGTCCTAAAGTGTAGATTTATTTTCTTACTCTTCTTATATTTGTTGTTTGTTTCCTTGCACCGCTGTAACTGCAGCCTCGTCGTCTCGTCTCTCTATATGCTGGACTGTCTGTAGCGGAGATGACAATAAAGTTTACTTTGACTTCAGCAGCGCGCAGGCGCACTGAGGGCTCTCGCGCTCACTTTATAGAATTTCTAAAAAACATCAGTGCAGATTATAAGTCTGTATCATGATGTCTGGTGTTTTCGTGTTTGTTGGTTTGATTTTATTTTGTTTTATTTTGCGAGTTGGTTATTAGACGCTGCTCCAGCCGGTCAGAGAATCCCCCCCCCCCGCCCCGCCCTCTCCTCCCTGTGCTGCAAGCAGCAGGTGCACCTCGTGAACGGAGGGCGCCCTTACTCCCAGCAAAGGGGCATTTCATTCATAATGTTGTAAATCCAAGCACCAGAGGGAGTGTTCGCCCAGAGCGCCAAACAGGCTAGCACCGCCACTGGCCCTTAGCACGTCTGTGGAGCCAGGATGTGCTGACTTAAATTTCCGTGGGAGCTCTGGACACCGGTGCAGTACGCTGCTGTTCTGGTGTTTGTGACCTTGATGGAGGTGGAGATGTTCTCACAGAACAAGCTCCCACACTACCTGGAGTTATCTCCTCCAGCGTGCTCACCATGCCTGCATGTTTGGTGTCGAAGCCTCAGCAGGCTGAACTTTAAAGGATGTGTTTATAATGATGCAACCTCACGTGTGTGTGTGTGTGTGTGTGTGTGTGTGTGTGTGTCTGTTCTTTTTCTTTAAAAACCATCAGTTTCTGGATGAGATGAAAGAAAGCTTCATGTAGAAGATGTGTGATCTGTTTTTATTACTTATTGTATCATTGCTTCTCATATCAGTATATAATTATAAATGCCTGATGTCTGTTGGTGAAACTAGGTAAACTTTAATGAGTCTTTAACAGACAAAAATAATTTACAAATGATTTTCATCAAACTCAACTGCAGGCAGAGACATGTTGGCCTGATGGAGACCCGGCCTGCCAAAGATTCTACTTAAAGCTCACAGTAATATGGTTTCAAATATCACAGCTGAGATATCACAGTTATCGCTCCCCTTCTAGCATTAGCATGGATGAATTGCTCTTTAATGGCAGGAAAAATGTGACAACGTGAAAAGTGAAACGTGTTGCTTCTAAAACAATTCAGATCAAATAAGGACAAAAGAACAAAGGTTTGATTCCCGTTGCCCTGCTCTGTCTCTCTCAGGGGCAGCTGTTCGATCTGATGAATCACTGACTGGGAGCTTTGGGGAGACCCTGAAACTCGACACTCCAGATACTCAGCTGATCGGTGAATATGAGATCATCTGGTCTCATGTTCAAGGGGGAACCACTACCGTCTTAATCGACTATGATGCTGGAGAATGGAGAAAAAATGCAACAGACAAGCACCAGCTGGATGAACAGACCGGCTCACTCATCATTCGGTCCCTCACTGCTAATGACAGCGGACTTTATCAGAGGCAGCTCTTCAATGAGACCGAGGGGATCGTGAAAACTCAAAAATTTATTGTGACTGTTGTGGGTCAGTAGTAAAATAGTCACGCAACACAAACACACTGGGGACATACTCACTTTAGTTAGCATCACATTATTTACCATTATTTCTTCTTATTATAGAAACGTCACATCATGAAGTCACATTAACAACCCTTTCAGCATCCTTCACAATAAAAGCATCAGCATCATTAACTCATTATCAGATGTGACAGTGACTCTGTGACAGTCAGAGGCTGATGGGAAATGGAGTTTCATATAAACTTTATAAGCTTTTACTTTAATACTGTCATGAGTGATAATATTATATCATGCACACAGCAAAATTTAAACACGGCCAAAATCAATTTAATTACACACGTGAGCTCATGAGGCGGGCGGCTGTTTAACAGATTCTTGTTTCACACATTCATTTGTGCACATTATTGTTCAGAGTGTGATTTCCCACCACCGTCACACCTCAGCTCGCTGACTGTTTCAGCTGCTGAGGTTATTGTTTGATCTGAGATATTTGAGTTTGCTCTAAATGAACTCCTCCGGTTTCCCCAGAACCGTCCAGTTATTCTGCAACACCGACACAAACGTCAGCTGATCACAGCACCGCTGGTGAGTTTTCAGCGAGGGCTCGTTTCCATATATCAGTATGGAAACATCAGCATTTATTACTGCAGACATGGACAATTTTTATATTGCTCTGGCAGAGACGAGCGCCTTTCTTAATTCACAGTGTCTATTTTTCGTGATGTACTTGGATTTCCTAATTATGTTTTTAGTTCTAATATTTCACATGAATTTCATCATTGAAATAAACATCACTGATTTTAGTGAAACTACTTGTTGTCCCCTTTTCGTCTGTTCCAGGTCCAAAACCAACTACGCCTCCAAAGAACTGGATACTCTGGATCGTTGGTGTTGCTGTACTGAGTGGGTTGGCCGTTCTTCTCGGCTGTGCTGTGTGGAAATATCGTGAGCAAATCAAAGGTCAGTTTGAGCGTAAAAGTAAGAGTGTGGGTTAGGGTTAGTTTCCTGTGGGGTTAGTTTCCTGTGGGGTTACCTTCACCTGTGATGAATGAACTTTCTCACTATGAGACACGATGAGCTGACAGATTCTCAGTCTGTGTCACTGAAAGCAAAACCAGGAAGTCAGATTTCAAAATCCTTTGAAGGTTTGATCATTTCTAGCTTTTATCCAGATATTACAACAAATACCATCACACGCTGTGGTCAGCAGCCTGCAGGCATCAGCTGCAGCTGGTTGTTAATATGAACTTAATGAAGTGTCTTCCACATTGAGAGACATTAGGAGTCACAGTCAGCATCTCTTGTGTCCGTTGTTTTCAGTCTGGATCTGTAGAAAGAGCTCCACTAAACCTCAGTGAGATGTTCAGTGTTGTTGCATCTGCAGAGCTGCACTGTTCCAAAAAATAGTAATGTCAAAGTATTTTTCTGTGTAGTTTACAGATGTGTACTGTTTTTCTAGAATATCATTACATTTACATAAGTAGACTGTGATCTGACACGTCAAATGTAAAATAACATAACATCACTGTAAATGTAATAAAACACAATTTACTTGTTTGTTAAATATATTTTGTTGTACATATGCATATTTAGATCGTAAAAATGCGTCCAGAAATGTCTCCCATCATGCCTTGGGACATGTGCTGCTGTATAGATGTTCTCGTTTTATTGTTTATGGTTACGTTACTTTTAACTGTTATCTTGAATGTTGTGTTTACGCCGTGGTGCAGCGTCACTGACAGTTGTTGTTTCGTAGAGAGAGTGCTGTACCATGAGTGACTTCTGTTGTGCTGTTGTTGAGCCTTGAGGCATATTGTAGCACCAGCAAGTTTTTTTAATAAAGAGCTCTCCCTACCAGCTTGGGGTTAAATAACAAGCTCAATCTCTCTCTGTGAGCTTCGTTGTTAAGATTTCTCTGCATGCCACAATGTAAAACATTGCACGGACACGCTGTGCTAATTGTATATTTTGAAAAAGAAATGTAGAGGTAGGAATTGCAAGTAATATAAATAACATGGCGCTAAGCATCGGCCAATGAATGTGAACTAACAACAACAAGGTCGCGGGTATGGCTGCGACCGTAGGAAAAAAACCCTAATATGAAGGTATTTTACTGCATTTCACAGTAATGTTCTGTTCTTCTAGAATATCATTAAAGTTACGTAAATAGACTTTGACTTCACATTTTGAATGTAAATTAACGTTAAATCACTGTAATGTAATACAACATAATTGTCATGATTATTAAATGTATCTGTCTGTGCATATGCATATTTAGATTGTTAAAATACATTCACAAAGGTATAATGATCTCACAAATATCTGTCCGTTATTTGAAAGATTGAACTGTTGAATTCAAATGTAATGCTATGGACAAGTATATAACATGATCCCTATAAGCTTGTGTTACATCACATAAGTATTATTATCGCTGCTAGTTAGGCCGTTCGTGGCTCAAGAGTTGGCAGGTCGCCTTGTGATCAGAAGATTGCCGGTTCGCGCCCCGGCTCGGACACTCTCCGTCGTTGTGTCCGTGGTTAAGACTCTTCACCTACCGCCTACTAGTGATGGCCGATGGTGCGATATGGCAGCCTCGCCTCTGTCAGTCTGTCCCAGGGCATGCAATCAATTGTTATTCAAACCAACTGTTAACTGTATATTTCTGTACATTTACGTATTATGATTCATATTTCCACATTCAGTGACCTTGTTTATAGGTAATTTCATTGTTTGATCGCGTAAAAATGTTCCTAATTTAATGTCTAAAAGCACTTGGAAAAGGCAGAATCCTGTCAAATTAGCGCAACGAACTCTATTTTCATTACTGAAACTAACCGTATTTTTATGGGACAGTTATTTTCTGTTATTTCACGGTCGTATTTTGGCGCCCCAGCTGCCAGAATATTACCGTTGTTTTAGGATGTTTTTTTTAACAGTGTGCTCTTCTTCTTTCAGAGAGATGCCGTGACGTCTTTAACACGTGATCCACTGTCATCAGTCGTATTTTGTGTTTTCTTTTGTTCACAGAAAGGTTTCGGGTTCGGTACGCAGAGTGTGATCGAGAAGATCCTGGAGGACCCTCCGGACAGGAGAATGTAACACAGGATACAGCTGTGTAACGGACCTCCCACAGACGTCCAGCGTTACAAAGGTCATGTTTAATGCTGCGGACCTGACAGCGAGCACTAAACATGGCCTTTGTTTTTAGTATCTGTGTCTTTAAGATCCAAAGAGCAGCTGCTACACTGTGAACCTGTAACATCCATGGAGAGAGTTGTAGGTTTTTAAAGATCAGACACATAATGTGTCACGATCCTGGGTCTTATGACCCAGTGTTTTCAGTTTTAGTTCATTTCGATGTTTATAGTATGTTTAAGCTCATTAGGTTTCCTATGTTCATTTGCTTATTAGTTCCCCCTTGTGTTTTCAACCCCTGTTAAGTAAACTTTATAATATATCATATTATTTAATTAGTTTAGTCTGTTACTGTTGTTGTCTTGGAGCGACTGTAACCACATCTCTGTGGGCGTCATCAGTGAGTGCGCTGTAGTAACAGGAGGATTGAGATCTGCTGCCTACCCAGACAAAAACATGAGAGCGCACAACACATGGACTTCCTGCTGCAGAGATGCTGCGGTGCTCACTGTACAACTAACCTGTACTGTTTCCTGTCATATCAGCAATAAAATGTTAATGAAGTTAGTATACAGAGGACGTGTGTACACTCAGTGATGGGTTTTTAAATTTTACTAATGGGACAACGTTTTTAAAAAAAGAAGGGAAAAGGTTTTTTGCTGCTGATGCTCGATTGTTTGGTTTCTGAGAACGCTAGCTGTAGTCAAGTAGTCACCCCTGTCTAAAGCAGGGGTGTCAAACATAAGGCCAAGGGTCCAGAAGCGACCCAGCAAAGACTCCAATCCGGACCACCTGAGGGGTTTGGAAAATGTGAACGAGGGCACAAATTTTGGGGCGTTTAAGTGTAGTTTCTGAATAGATAGTAACAGATAAATAATTCAGTAACATAAACGTTCCTGTTTTTTACTGTTTCCTTCAATCATATCTGGCAGTACGAGCGGTGAGAATATTCCTGTAATTTTACGCATTAATCTTGTAGAAACGCTGAGATGTTCTCCTGTACTGGCACTTCTTCTTCTTCTGTCATGTTAAAATATCTCAGGGATTAAATGTGTAGTTAGCTTCACTCGTCTCGCTCACTTAAGATCAGCGTGGGCTGTAAGTGGCCCTGGATGTCAAACAATTCCTGGATATTCCTGGTTTAAACCAAACAGGAACGACGTCTTTCCAAACAAACCAAAACTGATTTTGAGGAAACTTGAAAAGCTCTGACAGACCGGGCTCTTTGGTGTTTACTGTTGTAATAATATTGCAATAAAAGACATTTCCAGTGTGTGTGACAGACTTTACATGATTGATCTTTGGTAGTTTTTCCTTTCCTTTGATGTTGTTGTAAAAACCACAGTGAGACTGAATGATGCTGATTTACTGAGAATTTCATGTGTTTGTACGGCTGGTGGATAAAATTCTGGTTATAAACTTACATTTGCATCCATTGAAATAAAGACTGTGATTAGAATCAATTCACTTTTACTTCATTTGTTTTGTTTGATCAAGTTGATCCTTGAACATCAGGATTTCTGTTGGCAGTTTGTCAGCTGTCATGTTGTTGATCTTTTATATACAGTCTGTGGTTTGAAGCCGCGGGGCTCACTGTTGTCACAGACCGCAGATGTAATCAGTAATCTGTGTCAGTAATCTGTAATCCTGACTGAATTTGACGCCAGGAGTAATTAGGGCTTCTGCTCTGACAACATTCAGGACATGTAACCGTGCACTGGTTGGTGGTCACATACGTACAGCTACACTCTGTATCAGCTGTGGACACAAAGTCTACTGTCATTATAAACACGAAGCATTTTTACAGATGAGCCATCACCAGGAAAGAACTTCCTGACTGTTAGAAGAGTGTACGTTTGATTTCTATGAAGGGACCTTTGCATGAAGTGTGAATGATAGTGAGGAACAAGTGTCCAACATTTGGCTCCAGTTCATGGATGAGTGACTCGCTCACAAGTTTGAAGTGGGCGTCTCTCTGGAGATCAGTGAGACTGAGCGTGGGCGGGGTTTTGGACACCTCCCTGATATTCCTCAGGTTGGCAATGACATGTTTACCCTCACAAAGCAGGAAAATCCTAATTCCTTTTATAAAGTCCTGGTAAAAAGAAAGTCCGAACTCTTTCATAGTTCTGTTGCCAGACCTGATTCTGGTTACGTTTTACTGCAGCTGTGAGACGGGTTACAGTTTTATCTCACACACTGATGGTAACTCATTTCCCTGCTGTGGTCACACTCCATGGCTTCATGTCGTCTCCTGTCTCGCTGCTGGTCTTAAGCATGATCAAACATTTAAATACGATGTGTACAATTAAACTAGCTTCAGGCAGCTTCAATCCAAACACTGCTTTCAGCAGCTGATTGTTTAAATATTAACTTGTGTGTAATCTTCATGCTTTTCATACCAGCTCTGTGCCTGTTGTGACCTGAGGCGCACACGCTGCTGCAGGAACAATGAATGGCTTCAGTCTGGGTGTGACGGCGAGCCCGGCTGGTGCTGAGCCCACGGTGCACATAATGACGTGACTGAGGAGCTGTCACATCCCCCATGATGTCCGCTCCAGTTTATAAAGCACTGGTTTCAATCAGCTGCTTACTTTCATAAACAGAGTTTACAGAGCAGCCGTGACTGATCTGATCAGGTCACACAAAGTGTAGATGATAAATGTGTCATTAGGAGCCAAGTTCATATCAGATACAGGAGATTATCAGCTGGATAATGAGCCACACACGAGCTGCTGACCAACGGGCAGAGCACAGCTCCCTCTTTGCGACACTGAGCCTCTGTCAGTGGGTCAGTCAGTGTGGATAAAAGTGTTTTAACCAGCTTGTGTGTTGTAACACATGAATCAGAGATGATGACTTTTTTAAGTCTGCACATTTACACGACTGCATGTAAACTGGGTGCAGCAAGAATTCCTATCGTACACTACAGTGCAGGTATAAGCACACTGACCTGTTTTACCTGAATCTCATCATACTGAGTGACGTCGAGAGGCACAGCTTGGCTGAAGCAGACCCAGGTGTAAATTCCTTTGGTGTTTACCTGATATATGTGCTGATCCTAACGGCTGTATAAAGTGAGAAACAGTTAGAGTCAAACGCCTGTCTGACAGCTTTGAGCACGCGTTACAAGTTTGTCTGTGAAGGAGTGCCTGAAGATGATTGTTGATGTGACGCTGTTTTCTCTGTTCTCTGTCGGCTTCTTGTATCTGGGGTAGATTTCCGATTGGCACGAGGAAACGAGGAAGACTTAGGAAGTCTTAAAAGCTTCCTGAGAGTGAAAGCTGCTGGATCATAAAGGCTGAGTCAGCTTCAGACGATTACTGTGTGCAGCACGCTGACATGCTGTGTGTAAATAACGGAGCTTCTCCAAACACGGTGAGCTGTGAGTCTTCATGGTGACGCACTGTGAATATCTGGATATGTCAAACATGTGCAGCAGGTAGGAAATCCTCAGGGTCATTTCCAGCTTTTAACCTGCCTAAAAGCAAAAGGTCACCTACCCAAATACTGCAGACAGGAAGTTCAGCTGTGATTGTGTAACACTGTGCGTGCTGCGTGTGCTGCATGTCTGAGTCACAGCACACTTTCTTTTGTGCCTGATTGTTTATCTGAACAGTGCAAATACTTTGTTTGTCTCCAGGTGGTTTCTTGTTCCTGCTGCTGTTCAGGAATAAGTGCATGAATCTCTGTGTTATGCAAAACATGCTCGGGGTATTTCAGACTGTCAGAGCAACACTGCAGCAGTACAGCAGTGAGACTCCATCACAGTCCGGAGTTTAGACTGTGAATCACGGCAGACGCCACGTAACCAGACCGTGTGACTGAGACGTTTCAGAGTTTAAATAATAAGTTCTAAAGAAACAAAAGCAAATGAAAGAGTTTATGCTTCTGATCCTCTGAGTTTTAATAGAGTTTATACTTTTAATAAACTCTGAACTATTACACCACAGCCACCGCCTGCCCCCCTCCTGAGTGTGCAGCCATGTTTGCCTGATCAGGTCACACACACACACACACACACACACACACACACACACACACACACACACACACACACACACACACACACACACACACACACACACACACACACTCTTCATCACATTTCTCCTGGAGATCATCAGCACAGTTAACAGCCGGTGAAACTCCTTAAAGGTGAAATGTGTTTGATGACACAGAGCTGCTCTTTTCATCACTCGTGGTTAAACAAGCTCACGTTCTTATGAACAGTTTGACAAGCAGGTCAATGCGACTCATTCAGTGCAGCTCTGTGTGCTCTCACATGCTCTTGGTCACTATTCAGGTTTCAAGTGTCGGCGTCTACAGCGTGTGTGTGTGTGTGTGTGTGTGTGTGTGTGTGTGTGTGTGTGTGTGTGTGTGTGTGTGTGTGTGTGTGATATTTACAGTATATGTAAAATAAACATTTCTGTATAAATATTAATATAAATTGACACAATAGGAGTGCATAATCACAGCCATCAGATAAGCCTGAGTAAGTGTGTTATTATAACAGATGAGTGGATCGGTGAGCAGGGCGGCGCTGTTATGTAGTCAGGCAGGTTTTACTGGAGAAGATTTTTCTTCTGGGTGTGTTTGGTATTGTATGTTCAAAATATTGTACATAGTTTATTTCAATAGGTTCGTGGGTTTTTGGACAAACGACAGAAAGGAGAAGAAGTAGCAGTAATATATTTCCCAGCATGCCCTGCTGCTGCTTTTGTAGTAAAGGCAGAAACATTTCCAGCTAAAATTCAGCTCACACAGAGAAATGCAGACTCTCTAACACAGGGGTGTCAAACTCAAATACACAGTGGGCCAAAATTCAAAACTGGAACAAAGTCGCGGGCTAACGTTAATATTTATTGAAATATATTTATTCCTCCAGATATAAGAATGAATCTTTTCTTATGGACTCAAACACGTTTTGCTGAAAAACTGAATATGGAACAAGCAAAGCTTAACACTAAACAACATATATATTAGCTGTATAATACCAGTAGGCCAGCTCTAATAGTAATTTGGTATGGCTTCATGGGCCAAATGTAATTAGGCTGCGGGCCAAATTTGGCCCGCGGGCCAGAGTTTGACACCTATGCTCTAACAGGACCGTGACTTAAACAAACAATGGGACTCTTATAATCTGTCCGAGTCATTAAACATAGCAAACTGTGATGTGAAGCATAACAATCATGTCAAGTGAGCCACTGGGACCACTGGGACCAGAGGAATGTCCCCGATAAACTGCTGAGATGCAACAACAGCACCTTTCATCAAACCAGTCGCTGACAGGAAGCTGATGTAGCAGTGATGGTGTGGAGTCCTCAGTAAAAGACTTCCACAGACGGACAAACATGCCCCTCCACAGAGACAAGTGAGGGCAGCCACAACCTCTGTTCTTCATTTCTAATGTGAAACACTGCTCAACAACGACGCTGGAGTCTCTGTATGTAGAAGATGATTTTGCAGCAGAGCAGAGAGATCAGACGGAGGAATGTATTCAGCTGTTTGTTTAGTTATTGTTCATTTCTCATCATAAAGAGGAAACATGCTAACAAACCACCGTATGATTCATTCAGCTGCATATTTTGGATGTTTTGCTCTCTGGTGTCTCCTCGGTCACTGTGTGCTCTACGAACAATTAAATGTTCACAACTAAACCCCCAACAGTCCTTTTCTCAACAGTCTGTTTACACAGTGATAACATATCGGAGAGGACACTGTCTCTGAACACAGGTGCTAACGTGTTAGCACGAGTGTGTGACGACATCTGTTCATAGCTTTACATGTAACTCTGTGTTTTTACATATGTGGTAGTCTTCACACAGTAATTTATTTGTTTTGGCTGGGTTGGTGTGGCCTGACTGAGGAGAGAGTTTTATATTTAGAAACCATCACATCCTCTTAATTACTGCAGTCTTTTCACAAACCCACGGGTCCTTCAACACTGCTAACTTGTTCAGGAAGAACCTAAAGCTGCTCTGACTCTTCTAGCTCCCTTCCCCTTTCTTTCCCGTGATCTTTTCCACACTGCGTTGTGCTGGCCTGGTCGATGGGCCTCATCATGGTGCCCTTTGCTGGCCTTTCAGAAGTGTGGATATTATGCAGATCAAGGGCACAACTTCACAAATGTGCGCTTGCACAAAGCACAGATAGCAGAGAGGGTGCTGAGTGCCTTATTCCACTCAAAGATGGCGACGTACTGTTGCTGAGTCATGCTGCTCGTGTTGCCCTGCATTCCTCTCGTCTGCTGTCCTGTGGGGGGAAGTCTGCCGTCTGCAGCTTCACACACATTTCAAACAGCAAAAAACGGATCAACATATTTTTGTCTTTAGCCCAGAAAATCATTACATCATGCATAACAGATGAGTTTAGCAGCAGGCACACATGTGTGTGGGGTACTCTGGTAAGTGTGTTATTTAAATCCTCAGAAAGACAGAGGAGGAGCGCAGCAGCCATTGTCTAATGAGGAACACACCAGAAGCCGTGTTTTCTCAGAAGAATAAATAAAAGAACCCTCAGCAGGCTGATGAGGAAGTGTTTTGGTTTCCCCCCTCATGGCAGCTGTTGTATGTGACCTCTGACTTTGATGTATTTTTATCTCTGTCACGGGCTGCGATGGCAGACCGTGGGTGAAGGAAACGGTTTCCAAGGCCTAATCCGTGGATCGACTTCCTTCGAGGCGTGGACGTCTATCAGCAGAGAATGTACCTTAGTCTGTAACACAGTCAAATATATTCTCAGGTAATATTCAAGCATGCCATTCAGCGTGTTAGTACGAGCTCGGGAGCAGCTTGGGAGAACAAGAAAACAGAGACTGCTTTAGATTGTCTTCCCAAAGTGACTCAACTTTATTCACAAGTACAACAGTTTATATAGAGGGTAAAATTCATGAGACAGCAGATTATCAGTTTAAACCAGTACAGACCAAGATAAGGGAGCGTCTTCCTGCCCATGGGTGAAGAAGCATCCTTTGTGTAGTTTATCAGTTCAGCTACAATTGTGATTATCTCAGCGACATATTTTCAAGGCACAAAACGAAGAGTTCTTACATTAGTGAAATCTGAAACAAACCATTTGGCCTTCAACAGGCGTCTAAAAGATTAAGAAACTAATGTAGCTGAGGGAGTGATCTCTGTGGTATTTCAACCTTGTACCAGCCTGTGATTCTCACACATCAATTCTTGGGTCAAAGAGAAAAATAACTAAAACAAAGGGGCCTTATTGAATGACAGAGTTTTCCTGTATAATGTCACTATAAAACAATATCCAGTAAATGCTCCCATGGTACTAAAATACCTAACAGTGGGGATGTGAGAAATGAGGACCCAAAATGCAGGACTTGGCGCTGAAGGCAGTGCGTTTATTTACAGTGGTGACAATCCAAACAACAATAAATCCCCCCGTGCGATCCCAACTCCCGTTCCGTGTCTTCTCCTTTATCCCGTGCTTCGTGCTCTGTCTCCGTTCCCTGTGTACTGTCCGTGTGCTGCCTACTGGTCGCCACAATTCCTCCTGAGGAAACACGCATACAAAAGGCAGCCGTGAGTACAAAACCTAACGGCAGACTTGCACTAACCTTGCACGATAAACTAAGACTGACGGGAAGTCACTCAACGATCCAGCGTCGAGGAGCTCTCAGCCACACTGTTTTGAAGCTCCTCTGACGAGGCTTGATCGGCGGCAGGTGTGTGTGGATTCCTGGGTGGGACCGGTCAGCTGGCAGGGCCACACCCACCAGGCCTAAAAGAGCCTGCCACGACCGCACCCTCACACACATGCACACACCCATAAACACCTGACAGTACACCAACACGGAAAACAGGACAGCAGACACAACCATAATAACAATAACCACAATAATAATGATAATAATAATAATAACTACAATGGTAGTCCACACTGCTCACGGACCCCGAATCCCTGGAACTGGGTCCGTGACAATCTCCTTTGCTTCCTTTAAAGAAAATCTGCTAAATTGTTAAACTTTGAAAGAGTGAAGGTGTGAGAGATGCTGGAGAGACTGGTGCACGTCTGACAGTCTGTGGACGTTGGACTGCAGTGCTTCCTTATCGTCCTTTAGTTACTGTGACTTTAATAATCAGAGTACGCATGTGTTCATGTTTCCTGTTGAACACCTCAAAGTGTTTTAAGATCTATGCTTTAGTGTCCTTCTAAATTTGTAAAACTTTACTTAAACATGATCCTGATTTGTCTTTGGACTCTTTTGGTTTGTGTTTGAACCGACAGGAACCAAAAGGACTGAATGGATCCATCTCCGTTATCCATGGCTCACTGTGAAAATGTCCTGCATGCTGAAATGTTTAAATTAGCTCCTTCAGAAATAATGAGGACAGCTGTAGATAAGAAAAAATCTCTTTTATTGGTTCTTTGGGTGCAGAGAGCTTTGGGAGGGTTATGATGAGTCTGCCTCAGAGCTTGTTATGCACTCAAATCGTTTACACAGGTTTACACATTGTTTTGGGGGTTACAACAACACCGCATTTCCCCCCGAGGTCCACAGAGCCGCTGAAAAAGCTCTGGAGGTCCCTGTGTGAGCATGTAAACGCCCAGACGCGTTTCTGTCCAAGCTCCTTAGACTACGATGACCTGATGACTGAGAACCTTCACACCTCTGACTGGATTGTTAAATTTGTGATTGATGTGACGTTGATCAATCAGCTAAAAGGAAAACATGGGGTCAGTATCCGTACTTGCAAGTTGAAACTCACACACAGCCAGGGAAGTGCAGAGTTTTATACGTAGTTTTTTCTTTGTATCTGTAACCAGACGTTAACAAAAAGCATTTGTGTAAACTGGTCAGCTCTTTCTTTGTCTGCAGTGTGTGCTGTGACTGATTTCTGGTGTAGTTGTTTCATTTATTTCATTTTTCCCTCCATAAGAGACGTTTTCCACACATTGCTAAGGATTGTCTTATTGCATTGGAGTCACACTGGGTTAAATATGTACACTTGGGTTTTAAGGGGTATTTATTATTTTCTTCTTTTTTTTGGGTTGTATGGAAGCCCCAAACGCAATTTCATTGTTCTTGACAATGACAATAAATAAATAAATACTACATACTAAATCTGTATCTGCAAAGTTACCAGTGAGGGGCCTGTGTGCACCCCCCCCCCCCCCCCCCCCCGCCCCCACACACAACCCACACTAGCAAAATGCAGACCGTGTCGCAGTTTGTTCCCCTGACACACACACACACACACACACACACACACACACACACACACACACAGGAGACTGCGAGGTCTGACTCACTTCTTCCTTTCTCTGTCTTTTAGCCCCGCCCTCCTGTCACCCTGCTGCTCTCACACACTCCTTGAACACTTTTGATAGAAATGGGTTTATGTGCTACTGCCCTGTTTCGGGGCTTCAGTTGGAGAACTGTTTCAAAGCCAAAGGCCAAAAATACATCAACAAATAACACTCAGTCCATAAGTATTTCCTCCAAACCTGATCCAGGGTAATGTGCTCGAGTGATTTCCTTTGACTGATGTCACAGCTCCAGCAGCAGGCAGTCAAACGCAGATCCTGAAACAAAGCTTGATAAGGGAAATCCTAACGAAGCACTCACAGACCGGTGGGCCGCTGCAGGGAGCTTTAAGTTCCCTCCTCATCACCCACAGCAGCAGCAAAGAGTCACATATGAACACAGCCAAGCTGAGCACAAGACTCAAAGAATCAAACTTCCACATGTTGTCTATTTTCTACCAGCTCAACATAAGAAACAAGCATCAGGGAGTCTTCCAAAAGTCATTCTCCATAATCCCAATAATCCAAAGTAAAGACTGATGAAGAAAATCACTGAGAAAGAACTGCTGGAGTCAGAGGGTTTGACATCATACAAGATTGTTACCACCACACTGCACAGTACCTCTTACTGCTACTGCTATTACTGCTACTGTCTGTCTGTCACTGCAGCTTGTTTCCCCTGTTGTCTGTTTCAAACATCATTTCATCATTTTCATCATTTTCAGCTGAAAGTTGTGTCTAACCTTTGTTTTTGCTGAATTTGTGCTGCAAACCTCTCAGAAGGTGAAGCTGAAGAGCTTACAGAGTTTTTCTCACAGTGAATAACTTTGAGCCGAAACGAGTCAGTGCCTTTGAGCAGGGCAGTATCAGACCAGCTGAGTACTTTCAGCGAACAGCAGGATGGCTCTTACAAATATTTGGTTCTACGTTAAAGCTTTTTTCTTTTTCTATGATTCCTCAGAAATAATCTACTGCAGGTCAGGCTAATGCACATTCCAGCATATAATATGTGTTCATGCAGGGCTGCTCTGGTAGAGGGAACTGTAGCTTTTCTGCAGTGAGCTTAGCAGTCTGCCTTCATGTTTGGCCTTTAAATAAAAGCTGCATGCAGTCATTGCATGAATGTGATTGAGTGAATAGAGTTTAAACGACAGTAACGTGCTGTCTGAATAGAAGCATGGACTGTTGTTTCCAGGCTCTTTATTATGAGGCTACCTCATCTCTGCAGGCAGCCACAGACTCTCACTCTGTGTTGTTGTTCTGCATCTCTGTGTCTGAATCTATTTCAAACAGAAGGTAAATGCAAAACCCAAGAATGTGTGACAGCATAAAGTGGACGTGTTGTACTTTTCCTTCTTCCCTGACACATACTGTGTTCCAGCATTATTAGATGTATTATTATTAGACATGTAACAGACGATCGACACAGAACCACATACAGTGGTGCAAGAACTGCAAAATGTGCACAAAAAAACAAAGACAGTGCAACACCAGGCAGAATGACACAGACACACAACTGTGCAATGGAAAAGTGCAACAGTGTTCAGGAGTCTGACAGTTTGGGGAAGAAACTGTTCTCCCGTCTGACAGTGAGGGCCCGAATGTTCTGGTACCTGCAGCAGGGTGAAGAGTGTGTGAGGGGGGTGTGGGGAACTCCAGCTCCACGTGCAGTTTCTTTCTGCGTGGAAGGAAACTGAACTGGAAAGCAGGAAGTAGTGAAAGAGTGCTGTGTCTGTTATTGTTGTAGCAGGAGCTCTATGAGCTGTGTGAGTGATTCAGAGAACAAGGAGCAGCTGTTTACTCCTCAGGGCTCATTTAATGGTCTATCAGCAGAAACTGGGACTGTTCAATAAGCTGAGCTCATTTAATTACTCTAGTATTCATTTGATCTCTTTCTGAACTGCTCCTGGTAAGAGTCCATATTACAGGTACAGTAAAAACACCAGAGTATTATTCTTTAATCAACATTCCCAAAAACAACTGAGTAAAATGTGCATTTGTTTGCAAAATTACAAAGACTGAAATTCATACAAAGTGTGATTTTACTTGTAGTTTAATTACTTCATCTCCTTCCTTTGTCTGTCATTCCCAAACTGTTAGACCTGCGTTTGATTCCCGATAAAGCATGAGGTTCCACCCACCCATTATCTTCCACTTATCTGGGGCTGGGTCACAGCGGCAGCAGCCTCAGCAGAGAAGCCCAGACCTCCCTCTGCCCGGCCAAATCCTCCAGCCTTTCTGGGGGAATGCTCCGGAAATGCACCAGAAATGACCCAGCAATCTCCATTTATGGACATGGCTATGTCCTGATGCAGTAATGAAATACTTTTCTATGTCTCACCCACTAACACACGTGCAAACACAAGGACAAGCACTCCACTACACCCTCCCGACACCACTGTGGCCTCATCAGGGGGAAAACAAACACAGCGGGAGCAGCCGCGCCCTGCAGCAGTATGCTCCCAGGAGCAGCATCGCTCAACTAAAGGGCTGATTAATGTCCCCATGCACCATTTTCATGGCTCACATTTAGCTAATTACAGCAGATGGCAAAGATTACCATGAAGTCATCTGTGAAAATACACAGATCAGGACTGACCTTTGGGAATGCAGCTAATCTTACTCCTGTTAAAGACCTGAGTGTTTCAGTGAGTTCAGCTGAGACATTGCAGATGTCGACTTTGATCAGAGCGTCGTGTGAAATGCTTACACAGCAGATTTAGGAAGTACAGACACCCAGAGAGGCGTCTGCATGAAGCCGTGGCCTGCTGATGTCTGAGCTTTAGTCGTGGCAGCAGCTGGAAAAATCACAACTGAGACTTTCAGGTGAACACGATGGTTCTTCATCGTTTTCTCTCTGATCATCATCAGCACATGTGAGTCTTTTTATTCCGATGTTTGTGAATGAGGGATTTTTAAATATGTTTTAACATTGAGACAAATGCAGGTGTGTCTGCAGGTGTTCAGCCTCCCTGCTCTGAGCTCTTGTTTTAAGCTGGGTGCAAATGTGATGAGTGAAGGTGCAGCTTTGTCCATGCTACAGCACAGCTATTCATCTCCATGGTAACATTTAAAAATGTGTGTGTGGGCGTGGCACCAGCATGTGAACTGTTTATCACACCACAAACAAATAAAAAGGAGCGACCTGCCCGCATTTACACAAACACTGAAAGTTACTTTAAACCATTATTCACCATTTACATATCCTCAGAATAACATGTTAGCAGAGGCCATGACTGAGGAGGCACTTCCTCTGTGTGTGTAACAACACTGTTATTACATTACATGTTATGTTATTACACCTGTACACACTGGCATATTAACACCACAAGCATGTTAGCAAGCTGACCTTCATTATCTTATTTCTTCCTGAAACACGGCTCAGCTCACAAGAGAGAACAGGTCAGTTGTAGTTGTTGATCTGTGTCTTTTGTTGCCTTGAAACGTAGATAACAGGAAGAGGAGGATGGTCAAGTTTTTAGATTACAATGGCAAACATGAGGCTTCAGTGAGATCAGTAATGGGTCAAAATGCTTTGTGGGTCCATATATCACCTGACCCAGTTCAGCTGCATGCTTGTGTTATATTTCCATCTTTAATATTTCCTGCAAAGCGTCTTTATCAGGGAATCTGCAGCCAAATTTCAGCCTGGATCACACAACACACACCTGGGGCTGAGGGCGAGCCTGTGATGTGCTTCCTGTTTTTCTGTATTTGGTGGTTATTTGCAATATTTGGCTCATGCGAGTGACGACTCGCTGGAATGCTGTTTGAATGTGCACCTAAATGTGCTCATTCGGGCCCAGCAGCATTACAGTGTGAACCCTGATATCACCAGGTGCAGTGCTGTCAGTGTGTGATTGGCTGGAACACCTCAAAGAAGAACGAGATCCATTTAGCATCAAAAACGAGCTGCGACCATAAAAACACGGAGAGCTTTTCCTGACCAAGGACCCACATTCCTCATCCTTCCCCTGAAACTGCCAGTGTCACGGTCTGGGTGGAGTCTGGTGGTGTCGCACAGATGTGGCTTTTATGTGCAGCCCACAAACTTTCAAGGGGTGTGGAGATCGTTGTGTATTTGGGATCATTGTCCTGTTAGAGCTGTGGATCTGAAGTGAAGTCGAAAAATTGTGATAACAAAGAGTCTGAGATGCATTTACACAAACACACACACAGGAAACTGCGAGGGGGAATGGGCCCCTTTGTTCCTCTGACACTGATGCTGGTCTGACTCACGTCTTCCACCAACAGGGTCTCTTTTAGCCCCGCCCTCCTGTCACTCTCCTGCTCTCATCCTTAAACATCCTTAAACACTACTGATCTTCTGTTAATGGGTCTGCTGGGAGAACTGGATTTCTTGCACCCAATATTTTTATTAAAATTTTTGCATCGGCTTTTACAAAAGACAGATTGAACAATATGTCGTTTTCTTTTTAAAGAACATAAAGCAATATAAGACATACACTCCCACCTCATAATTATAGCAGTACCAGTGGGTGTACAAACAGAAAAAGGAAAAAATCCAATCTAATAATACTAGTAACAAACCCTAGGGTACACGACAACAGTTCCTGAATGTACAAGGGAGATGTGGAGAGTATCCAAAACCCCCACCTCCACACAGACACATAAAAACCAAAACACACAAAAAAAAAAAAAAAAAAAACCACACATATGCGCAGGGCGCATAAATACAATTAAAATGAATATCCTCCCCAGATTTTCTTTTCTTTTTCAGTGTGTCCCTGTATTTATTCCAATTTCCTTTTTTGTTAAATTAGACAAGATTCTGTCTGGGTTTATCTGGAACAAAAAAACACCCAGAATACGCAAGACATATCTTCAAAGACCGAAAAAGATGGGGGGGATGGCTTTACCAAACTTTATGTTCTATTATTGGGCATGTAATATTTGTATTCTCAGGTATTGGCTACAGGGGGAAGACACGAATAATGCCCCGGCCTGGCTCAGTTTGGAGACTTCTTCCTGTGTCTCAGCCTCTTTACCAGCCCTGATCTATGCCCAAAAGCAGCCTTCGAGTACAGGCTCTTATAATAACTCTATTGTCAAAGTTACCTTGAAAATATGGTATCAATTTCGTCGTTATTTTAAGTTGACCTTTTTTCCCCTTCAATCACCCATCTTGAAAAATCCCTCTTTTCAGCCTTCGTTAGTTGATGGCGCTTTTTATTTGTGGGCCTCTTTGGGTATCAGGTCTTTTTCTGATCTGTACATTCAGAATACATTTGCCTCCTTTGAACAGCTCTCATTGAAATTTGGCCTTCCAAAAAGTCACTTTTTTCGCTATTTACAAATCCGGAGTTTTGTTAAGGAGAAATCCTCTCAGTTCCCATCTAGACCTTCTTATCATGACTTTGATAACCTTCTATTGCCTCCGCCCTCATTACAGGGCCTGATCTCCTGTTTGTATGGGAGAATATGTTCCTTTTTGCAACTCTTCAATCTCGGCTATTAAATTGGCATGGGAGCAGGATCTGGGGTGTGTGATTCAGGACGACTCTTGGGATAAAATTCTTTACCGGGTCCATGGCTCCTCATTCTGTGCCAAACATGGGCTGATTCAATGTAAGATTCTGTATCGTGTACATTGGACTAAGGCCAGACTAGCTCAAATATACCCCAATCTTAGCCCTGACTGCGATCGTTGTCATCAAACACCTGCCTCTTTAATGCATATGTTTTGGTCATGTTCATCCCTTAAACAATACTGGATTAATATTTTCTTGATTTTATCTAAGATCATCCAGCTAACCCTCCTGTAGCGACTTCCACAGTCGCTAGAGGCCGGGGATGAAGCCTGCCTATTTGCCTGACGCGCTGTCAACTTTACGCAATAATGCGAGAGGTGGAATTGTTTGCTTGTTTATTAAAGTGCTTTGCGATTTTTACAGAGTAGTATCATCGGCTCCTGATTCAAACTCTTACAACATCACAGGCTCTAATATAACGAAGCGAACATGTAGTGCAGCGGTCAACAAAAACTACGGCTACCCAGCCCTCCTCTCTGTCAAAATCAAAACCCGTGAATGACAGACTGACAACGCCCATTTATGTCACCGCTAGCACCCACGTGACTCCCATAACAACCAAACAAATAAAAACCCAGTGATCATCAAAATTCAATACATTCAATTATGGCTCCTACACCTCCAACCTGTGCCCTTAACTGCTTTGTTTGGGGTTCTTCCTGATTCAGTTGCCCTGCCGACGCCTCAAGCGGATCTGGTCGCATTTCTCACCTTATTGGCAAGACGCAGAATATTGTTATGTTGGAAGTCCCCTTCTGCCCCATCCTGGGAAATCTGGATCAGAGACGTTCTGCATTTTAGCAAACTCGAAAAGACTAAATTCACCTTGCGCGGGTCTACGGCCAAATTTTTTAAGACCTGGCAACCCTTTTTTGATCATGTTCAGACTTTGCGGTCTCGCAATGCTCCCAATTAGCCAGCTCAGACTCTATCATATTTTATTTTTTCTTATCTTATGTTCAAGTAAGAGGCCTAAGTTTAAGTATATGGATTCTATTGTGCCTGCGTTCTATGATGGTATTTATTTAACTACTTTATATATATTTCTTTTCTCTAACAGAATTGATTTATCCCTATAACTAAGCTGACCATTTATTATGTGGGCGAACTGGATTTCTGTCCTGTTTGGGGTTCAGTAGGTGAACTGTTTCACAGCCGCAGACCAACAAATAATAATCACAGACAGGTTTATGAAAGATTGCATAAAATTTATTGCTACCATTGTGACTGGATTGAAGAAGACAACATTTCTCCACCTGTGTACCTTCAGACAGGTGTGCACACTCCATATGAAAGCTGATGAGTTTAAAGCTCAGATCAGGGCACATTTCACAAACTCTTCACAAACTCACAGCATTCAGTGAGAAATGTTTTTTTAAATAAATCCAATAATATCACATAAGTTCATTTGGATAGTGTCATGGTCAGTAGCATATCAGCACCGTCAGTCAAACGTGGGAATGATTTGAACTGCGGAGTACAAACACATTTCTCCTTATTGGCTCCTTCATCTGGCCTCAGCAGGACTTTGGTGAGATGTGAGGGAGGCTGAGGTGATCTTTGGCCCAGAGGTTTGCAGACATCAGAGGTCACTGTGGGAACAAAAAGAAAACATTTTGATTTCACAGAGAGATCTGTGCCACGCTCAGTCAGCTGTAACTGTAGGTTTGCTCCTGTTGCCTTTTTACACCACTGCACTGGGTTTAAAAAGAAGCTGTTAAAAAGTGCCGACTCGGCTTTGATTCGAATGTGAAGAATTGTGTCTGCTTATATTTAGCTGCTTAAACCAGACTAAATATCCCTCTGAGCTTCATTATATGCGTCACAGCTCCAGCAGGTGACTTCCTCCTACTGACCTTCAGCTGCCGACCAGCACACAGCAGACAGCGGCAGCTACGACGAGCCCCCAGAGGCTCCCGGGGTCAGCAGCAGAGTTAAAGGGAGCTCCAGCCTCTGAAACAACAGAGCAGGAGGCAAAGTTAGCAGCTGGCACATCGAGGAGCGCACAAAGAGCCGTATGTGGCGTAACACAGCGTATTCTAACACTCACCCACAACAGTCACGTTATAATCAAACACGAGCTTTTTGTTTTCTTTTAACATCTCCCCTCTGTAAACGGCGCTCTTCCTGATGTTGGAAATAGTAAGGCAGCCAGACGACTGGTTAAGCTGGAGACGTCCAGCATATTCCTCTGGAGGCCCACTGATGTCTCTCTCATCACAGAAGAGAAGCATTTTGTTGGAGCCATACATCCAGAGGATATGCTCACCATTCAGCCCGCTGAGTCCCGTCTGTAGAGTGACCGAGCCTCCAGGCCTCACCGTCAGATTCTGGATTTCCTGATTCATTGCCTCTCCCAGAAAAGTGAGAACTGAAAGGAAAGAGCAAGGAGGAGATGATGGGGGGTCATAAATAAAGAGGAAACTAATTACTCGCATGGTGCAAGCAGACTTTTGTAAAGACAGCGTTAGGCGTGACCGCCTGCAGCCTTGGTTTTAAAGACAGTTGAAAGTAGAGCGTGTTTGTGTTTGTGGCATTTTCCCACCACACTCGCTGCCACTGGCAGCAGTCAGTGGTTCTCAGTACACACCCGAGCACCCAGTGTGTACTGGGTCACTCATTACACCCTCACATTACTCACTCCCAGAGGCTATTTGGCAGGGCCTGGGCCCCTGGCTCTGTTGGGCCCTTCCAGGGTGTGGAGGGCTCCCACCCACACGTGTGCACACAGGTACTCACAGACACACAGGCTGCTGCCTCTATCATGCATTATTAGTTCTGTATGCTGCTCAGTAACATTCAGGATTCATTTGAATATTTATTTACTAATGCTGAGGTTGGTTATTGCTGTGGTTTCCCTGCTGTGTTGTCTTCATTTTGCTTGTTTTCTCTGCAGACTTTCTGTCTTTTCTCTCTAAGTCCTCTTCTGCTCTATTTTTCTGCCCCTCGCCTTCTGTTAACTCTCCTCCCAACCTCTCTTTCTCTTTCCTGTTTCTCAGCCCTGAATAAATAAAAAAAATAATAAAGGTTGAATAAAATATGACAATAAAGTGGACCAGTATAGCAAATGCTGCAATAGTCCACATGGGAAAATAAATCTGCTGGGCATCTTCTTGGGTTTAAGACAATAATTCTGGTTTCTCCAGACAGACAAAAGAAAAGAAAAGAAAAAAAGGATGTGTTAGCCAGAACAGCCAGAAGCTCTAACTCTTTGTCTCTAAATCTCAGAGTTAGAGACAAAAACCACAGAAGAGCTTTTGTGGTTTTTGCTTGACAGCGAGGAAAGTCCCACTTGTGCGCGGATGAAATACTCTTAACATGAATGGCACGTCGCACTTGATCCTTTGATATGATGCTCCCTCCTCACCACTCTATCACATCGTTTATCTAACATCCTCACCTTTCTATAACATCAGTGTAACAGGAGGTTTCCCACATCAGTGCCCGGGTTAACAGCCAGGACCTGGTAGTTCAAGTCCTGTTGGAACTTTTGAATAGAACCTATTCTATTCTATTGTACATATTGCATATCTTATTCATCTATCTCTCTTGCTGCATTGAGCATGTGTATGACAAAAGAACTTCCCTCGGGATAAATATTCTTAAATACTTCTTATCTTATCTCCGTGTTGTGCGCATCGCTCTGCCCTTCTCTCACTTATATCAGCATAAAGCAAGCAGGAGGATCAGACTGGAGCAATGTGCAAAGAGTAACAAGGGTCTCTGTGGAATCACTTCATCTCTAATCAAACTAAACGACACAATAAGAAAGATGATCCGCTCATTAATACCGTAGAAAAATCAATAAACTACTTACATGCGAGGGCTGCCACCCACATGGACATTCCCTGGCTGATCGCAGCTGAGTGTCTGCACACGAGTGAGCTCTGAATGAAATGGCTGGCACATATGACAAAACATAATAAACAGGTCACGCCGCTTATCAGCGTGCAGGATTCAATGGATCCCACCTGGTGTCAGTGACCTGATATTACAACTAATCGCTGATTAAGCGGAGCTCAAACCAAAAGAGCATCACTGCAACTTCTGTCACTGAGTGAAACTCTGCATTTAAGACGTTTTATAGAAGGGACCACATGTGATCGTTGTTTCCTCCAATTAAAGCAAAAGAAATGCGACAAACAGACACGAGCAAAGACTTTCATTATAATTTTTCCTCAAACTTCATGTGCTTTGTAACACGAATAGTTGGAGCCACCTGGTGGATAAATAACGCAACTGCACTGTCAAGGTTCCCCATCGCTGCACAGGACAGGAGGTGGGTGCGCGTGAACGACGTGAATCTCTGTATGCTTCATAGTAAAAACATTCCCTCGATGGTAATGTTTATGTATTTTCATTATAAGCACTGAAAATGCTTATAATGAAGCTGGATACCACCACCTTTCACTGCATGTTGTCCTCTGTATGATTGTGTGACCAATAAAGCTTGTTTCTTAAGTGCACCTGGAAGTTACAGCCATCTCGGTGGACAAACAGTAACTTAATTCTCGAGTGGAAATTTTGATTAGCATGCTAAGTTAATACAGTTAGTATGAGATTGTAACCGTTCTGACACAGATGTGGTCCCCAAACGTTTTTGCGCCACCGACCGGTTTAATGTCAGACAATATTTTCACGGACCGGCCTTTGAGGTTTCGATAAATACAACAAAATAAAATGATACGACCGAGACAAAAACTGTGGTGTTTTGTAAATATAATGATAAACGTGAATTGTGTAACTTTATTGGCAGCGTCCTCCTGAATCAGAATCAGAATACTTTATTAATCCCGAAGGAAATCAGGGTTACAGCAGGCAGCACGCTAATGGCGCATGCGCACTTACAAAGGAACCTTCTGACCAACTTTACACAAACATCACATTGGGGAGACACGTCAGAAAGGTCGGCTGATAGGAAAAAAACACGAAAATACATAACATGAGGTAACCCATATGGAAAAGAAATAGTAAAAACTTATATGTAATTACTCATGAAAGTGGCCACTTTCTCATTACTTTCATACATTGTTTTAGTAAGTATCCAAAACATACAAGTTTCATTATATAATTTTTCAAGGGATCTCATATCTGTTTTCACTCTTATATGCTTTTCATACAAGTTTTACACAAGACAGATACAAACTTTATAAGATTTATAAATATCTTTTCCATATGGGAAGAGGAGGGGGAAAAAAACTCCACTCAGACTGAGCTCCTAGTGGGAGAACAGTTTGATAACAGAAAAAACACCTCAGCACAAAAGCACATGACTATCAACACACCATAGAAACACAAGACAAGCAACAGGGGCGGGTAAAGGTGAGAGAGAGCCGGTGTAGACAGCGCATCCGGTCCTGCAGCATGTCTGCGCTGGTCCAGTCGCCCCGGTAGGGCACAAGCATTGAAGGCGTTTGGAAAGGGAGGGGGGATCAGTGTGTGCACATCAGTGTATGTGTGTGTGTGTCCAGAGTTCAGCTGAGACAGTGTCCTTTGCCCCGCCAGGCTAACTAAACAGTCTTCCAGCCAACCCAGGTGGCCTTGCATGGAATGGGAAGGAACAGACTAAACACAGGCTTGAGGCTTACTCTCGTTTTTTCTTAATGTCTTTGGAGCAAAACATGATCACAAGACGGTGCATAACTGAAGACAGATCTTTAACCAGGTCTTCCCATTAACACCTGACCTGCCCAGAGGTTCAGTCAATGAGCTCGTCAATAGCTTCAATGCTAACATGTTAAATGTAATGGACACTATTGCTCCCATTAAGGTGAAGGTTATCTCTGGAAGGAAAAAGTCTCCATGGAGAAACTCCACACTGGTGAAAAATGAAAAAAGAGAGTGTAGGAAAGCTGAGCGCAGATGGAGAAAAACAAACCTCCAGGTTCATTATGACATTTATAAAGAGAAACTTCACAATTATAATTTACAACTGAGGAATGCAAGGAGGTCCTACTTCTCTGACATCATCACTAAAAACAGCCATAATGCTCGGGTCTTATTTTCTACAGTTGACAGGCTAACAAACCCTCCTTCATTCGACCATGGCCTGCAATGACTTTGCCAAATTGTTCACAGAAAAAATCCAAAAGATTAGACAAGCAGTTGGTACATCAACAGCAGATCCAGGATATGTACTGTGTCCACCGAAAAACTGTTTAAACACCATGAAACAGTTTCAACCTATCAACAGCAAAGACCTGGAGGACATCTTAGGTCAACTGAACTCCTCCTCCTGCTGTTTCAAAGACTTTGGAGTCAGACCTGTTACAGATCATCAACGTTTCTTTAATGTCAGGTGTTTCCAGAACCTCTAAAAACTAAATAAATAAACTTTCCTTGTAATCTAAAGAACTGTGCTAGTGTGGATGCTGAAACAGTCGTGTGATACCAAACACCAGAAACCAGAGATTTGTTGCCTGACCACAGCTGAGTCACCCTTTTATTGTACTCGGTGTAAAACACTCCTTTTTCTTCTTGAAGTTCACTTAATCGACAAAGAGCGAAAGCCTGGCAGAACATGATCACGCTTCCTGGCACTTCCTGGCTTCCTAAACTTGTCCTGCAAAGGGCAGCAAAAGATTTTAAAAAGGAATGAAACATGAATCTTTTTTCCTCCTTTTTAAAAAGTTATCCATAGAAAAAGTGAAGACTTGTTTAAAAAGTGCCAAAGCTCTGTAAGTAAAGATAATGAGCTATATTGAAATGAATTTAGGGTTTGAATTAGCTCTGTTTGTTTCTGTATTGTACTTGACTTTTAGAAACTTCACAAATATAAAATATCGAGCCCTTAACTGCCTGTAGCAAGAAACGAACATCTTCTTAGTGGAAATACAGAAGCAGTTCTATGAGCATACACATCAGCACTGTGGGAGGCTGCACCAGTCTGCAGCATCATCGAGCATTAGAAATGCGTTTAAACCCAAACTATCTGATGGCCCGTCTGTGGTAAACAGGTTGAACTGAGACAGTGGGAGTATTCCTGGGCAGATTTAGTAATGCGCTAGAAACTTTGATGCAGCGTTGTCTGAGCTGTTCGACACAGACATCTTGAGTTTCTCTGAATCTTTTGATGCAGGTGTACAGTGTAATGGTAAATGGCCTGTATTTATATAGCGCTTTACTAGTCCCTAAGGACCCCAAAGCACTTTACACACCCATTCACACACACATTCACACACTGGTGATGGAGCTACATTGTAGCCACAGCCACCCTGGGGCGCACTGACAGAGGCGAGGCTGCCGGACACTGGCGCCACCGGGCCCTCTGACCACCACCAGTAGGCAACGGGTGAAGTGTCTTGCCCAAGGACACAACGACCGAGACTGTCCGAGCCGGGGCTCGAACCGGCAACCTTCCGATTACAAGGCGAACTCCCAACTCTTGAGCCACGATCGCCCCTGTATAGATGCGAAGAGTTGCAATTTGTCTTTGAGGACAACACTTCAAAAACAATCTTCTTTCTTGTCTTCCTCTGTAAGCCATCTTTTTTGTTTCAGCCAATCATGTTACAGACTTGATGTCAGGTAATTTAATTACTTGCTAGAAAATCTCCCAGCTGAATCCTTTTGAACTTTCACCTGTTCCAACTTTTTTTTGAAATGTAGCAGAAATCAAATTTGAAATGAGCTCATTTAGTGGATGAAGTTGTATAATTTCTCAGTTTAAACATGTTGTGCTATTTATGTGCTGTTGTATAAGAAATGTTGTCTCATATGATTTCAGTCTTTTAGTTTTCATTTTGTTCCAATTTAAAGAAAGTCACAACTTTTATGGAGATTTGGTTCTAAATAGAAGAATGAAAGCAAGGCAGGAGGAAAAGGAGAGCAGTGAAAATGACGTACACGTCCCCTTTACCATGGTGAATTAAAGAGGGCAAAACAGGAAGGAAGTAATGGCAGAGTTACTGTACTGTAGTTGAAGTTATGATTAAAATTATAAAGTTATAAAGCTGTCACTGATTGGCCTGATAGGTCTGAGAGCTGAGTATGAAAGTGGGTTCAGAAGAGACAGACTTTCTTCTTTGTCTGAAGAAACAAAAGCTTAATGAGGAAAACTCTCTCTGCTGTGGTTTTCCACATGGAAAGCGTTTTACATGCTGTGAAGAGTCGCAGTAGTCCAGTTGGGCTGAACAGCCATCACGTCTCAGATTCTGACACAGCAGGAAAGAATTTGCTGATATTCCTCAACTGATAAAAAGAACAACAAACCGAACCCTTAAGATTCAAATTCACTGAACACGTCAAACCTCTGGGACCAGACAGGAAAATGTGAATATGTTGGTTGTCTTGAAGATAGCACCAGGAGAAGGTTGGGGAAATGTCACTATGGCTTCGGAGGCAAGTCACAGCAAACTACTGGATAAACCTGAAGGGACTCGACAAAAGTAATTCAACAATAACAAAGATGTTTGATGATTTGTGGGAGCGAGTGAAGGAAGAAAAAACCAGTTTTGGTTGGAGAGACATCAGGATCAGAACATCTTTATCGTCACTGTAACAAGTACAAAGGAATTAAGTGCAGTCGTCAAGTGAAAACGTTTAACTATGATTACAAAAGAATTATATTTAAAAAGTGAGGAATAGCACAGTCATCCATTGCACTGTCCTCATCAGGCTGAACTGGAGGTGAGTGCGTGTCATTCAGTGCTCTGACAGCTACAGGGGAGAAACTGCTGCTCAGCCTGGACGGACATATTCCTGCTGGGAGCAGCTCACAGTTTAAAGGATGCAGTTTCCCAGGGACACCGTCGTGAATATCCTGTGTTGTTTGGCTTTGTAAGTAACATATAACATAGTTATAATGACTACCGTAAATGTCGGGCTATAAGCCGCTACTTTTTGCACAAGCTTTGAACCCTGCGGCTTTTAGTCAGGTGCGGCTTTTCTATGGATTGTCCATGATTTTTGTCATATCGTAAGACGATTTGTTTTGTGTGTTCCGCTGTTGTACGGCACTACGTTGCCTGGCGGAAGGATCGGGGTTCAAGAGTGGTATGTTAGTCACATGTCCGTCCGCCAGGCAACGTAGTGCCGTACGAAGTAGCGCGAAAAACAAACTTCAAAGTAGCGCTACGCGTTCAGCGGGAGTCGTGGATGATGAGCGGCGATAAACTTGCAAGTTATGCCCAACTCCACCGGTGGATTCTGACAGCGTGGAAAAGTGTGAAAACATCCACGATCACCAACGGATTTTGAAGGGCTGGACTGCTGCATGATGGAGAGGAGGACACCGCCACGGCCCTTCTGAGGGTGTTCGACTCTGACAATGAGGATTTCTTTGGTTTTGAAAGTGACAACGAAGGAGAGAAGAAGAGTGGATGACGAAGCCATCATGAGCCTGTTTGTATCCGACACTGGAGAAGAGGACTTTGGTGGTTTTAGTGCGGAAGAAGAGAAAGATGGTGGTGAATGACTGACTTTTCTTCTTGTTAAAGCTGTGTCACTGCACCTGAGCCTAAAAGGTAGGCCGAATCTATTGTTCTGGTGTGCTGTAGGTTATTGTTATGTACTACATGTGCAAATATGTACCCATAACTTGTTTTTCAAAATATTAATAAAAGTGATGTCTCCAAACAGCCATCTCTTTCCTGACAATTCCCTTTGTGCATATTCTCTTACATATGATAAGTCAACATTGAAACACCTGCGGCTTTTGGTCAGGTGCGGCTAATGTATGTACAAAACAGGATTTTCCCCTGATTTTAGCTTGTGCGGCTAATATTTAGGTGCGCTTTATAGTCCGGGAAATACGGTATCTATCTATATATATATATATATATATATATATACACTCAACAAAAATATAAACGCAACACCTTTGTTACTGCTCCCATTCCCCATGGGATGGACGTAGAGACCTAAAATTCATTCCAGATACACAATATAACCATCCCTCCCAAACAGTGGTCACAAATCAGTCCAAATGTGTGGTAGTGGGCACATCTGCTATATTGAGATAATCCATCCCACCTCACAGGTGTGCCACATCAGGATGCTGATCTGACATCATGAGTAGTGCACAGGTGTACCTCAGACTGCTCACAACAAAAGCCCACCCTGGAATGTGCAGTTTTTTGCGCTATTGGGGGTCTGGGGACCCAGAACCGGTCAGTATCTGGTGTGACCACCATTTGCCTCATGCAGTGCAACACATCGTCGCATGGAGTCTATCAGATTGTCAATTGTGGCCTGTGGAATGTTGGTCCACTCCACTTCAATGGCTGTGCGAGGTTGTTGGATATTCGTGGGAACTGGTACACGCTGTCGTATACGCCGGTCAAGCACATCCCGAACATGCTCAATGGGTGACATGTCCGGTGAGTATGCTGGCCATGCAAGAACTGGAACATTCTCAGCTGCCATCTGCCCTGAACAATGTGAACCATGATTCATCCGTGAAGCGCACACCTCTCCGACGTGCCAGACGCCATCGAATGTGAGCATTTGCCCACACAAGTCTGTTACGGCGACGAGCTGGAGTCAGGTCAAGACCCCGATGAGGACGACGGGCATGCAGTTGAGCGTCCCTGGGACGGTTTCTGACAGTTTGTGCAGAAATTGTTTGGTTGTGCAAACCAATTGTTCCAGCAGCTGTCTGGGTGGCTGGTCTCAGACGATCTTGGAGGTGAACCTGCTGGATGTGGAGGTCCTGGGCTGGTGTGGTTACACGAGGTCTGCGGTTGTGAGGCCGGTTGGATGTGCTGCCATATTCTCTGAAACGCCTGTGGAGACGGCTTATGGTTGAGAAATGAACATTCAATGCACGGGCGACAGATCTGGTTGACATTCCTGCTGTCAGCATGCCAATTGCACGCTCCCTCATTGCTTGTGGCATCTGTGGCATTTTGCTGTGAGACAAAACTGCACATTCCAGGGTGGCCTTTTGTTGTGGGCAGTCTGAGGTACACCTGTGCACTACTCATGATGTCAGATCAGCATCCTGATGTGGCACACCTGTGAGGTGGGATGGATTATCTCAATATAGCAGATGTGCCCACTACCACACATTTGGACTGATTTGTGACCACTGTTTGGGAGGGATGGTTATATTGTGTATCTGGAATGAATTTTAGGTCTCTACGTCCATCCCATGGGGAATGGGAGCAAAAACAAAGGTGTTGGGTTTATATTTTTGTTGAGTATATATATATATATATATACACCCAGCACGCCCCTGCGGGCGGTTTATCCTTCAAGCTCGGGTCCTCTACCAGAGGCCTGGGAGCTTGAGGGTCCTGCGCAGTATCTTAGCTGTTCCCAGGACTGCGCTCTTCTGGACAGAGATCTCCGATGTTGTTCCTGGGATCTGCTGGAGCCACTCGCCTAGCTTGGGAGTCACCGCACCTAGTGCTCCGATTACCACGGGGACCACCATTACCTTCACCCTCCAATATATATATATATATATATATATATATATATATATATATATATATATATATATATATATATATATATATATATATATGAATGACTGTGTTTACATTTACATAATAATAATATTAATAATCATGATGATGAAAAACAAGCTGATGGTTTAAGACTTTAAGAGAAACTCAAACACTGATGACAGTCTGATTTCAGAGAGCTGGAACATGTTACAATTTTAGCTCATTGGTCCATCTGTTCTGCAGGATGTTCTGTGACCTCTGACCTCAGCGCATGATCTACTTTAAGGCCTCCTGTAGCTATGTCACCACAAGGTGGCGGCAAAACCCTGAAGTTGTCAATAGAGCTCAATATGGAGTTTAACAGAGAAAATGTGGCCTATTCTATTCAATTCAGTTCTATTTACATAGTGCCAAATGACAACAACAGTTTCAGAACACATGAAAACCTGAAAGGTGTGTTTGTTAACTGTTGATTGTGGAAATTAAAAGCCTGTGTTTTAAAAGTTTGAATAGGTGACGTGCAAATATCAGCTGGAAGTACCTTGCAAAGAAAAGCGTCTGGACTTCTTTAAGTTGCTTGAAGACGTTTCACCTCTCATCCGAGAAGCTTCTTCAGTTCTAAGGTCAAATGGTGGAGAGTCCCAGATATAAACCTAGTGGGAGTTTCCCCCCACAGAGGGACAAAGGACCCCCTGATGACACCCAGTTTCACACCTTGGCTCAGGCGATTAGAGGATCATCAGGGGGTCCTTTTGTCCCTCTGTGGGGGGAAACTCCCACTAGGTTTATATCTGGGACTCTCCACCATTTGACCTTAGAACTGAAGAAGCTTCTCGGATGAGAGGTGAAACGTCTTCAAGCAACTTAAAGAAGTCCAGACGCTTTTCTTTGCAAGCTCCTTAGACTACAATGACCTGGATGACTGAGAACCTTCACAGACATCAGCTGGAAGTCTGTTCCAGAGGTTCGGTGCAGCAATGATCAGCTCTAGCCATCTTAACAGATGTACGACTTCATCATGTGTCTAAGGACACACTGGGCCTTTTTTCCATGCCCTCTCTGCTCGACGACAGGCACGTCGTAGAGCTCGTGTATGGTCTCCTCATTCCACCTTATGGCTAAAGGCCATATTACCAGTAACACAATACATTAACAATGGATAAGAGTTTGCTGGTGATGTATGAAATAAGTCTCTGTGGAAAAGTTTGCAATTAATTGATCCACATAGTTTAAGCAACGCAAAAGATCAGCATGTATTCTAACAGGAAGTGACACAGTGAGCCAACACCTACGTCTCCTACATCAACAAAGAAGCTTGTTGGCCAGTCATACTTCTGTGTTTTTCTTTATTTCATGAAGTGACAAAGAGGCAAAATGGAAAGAGGAATAAGTCGACCACAAATCAGAAATCTTCATCTTATCTTCAACTTCATCTGTTAACAACTAAACGAGTCATAGCTAACACAACTGATGGTGGGATCGCACCTACAGTTTGTTTCCTCTAAACGCACAGCTCTGTATCAACCACTTCTGCTTTGTTGTTGTTTCCGTTGTTCAGCTGCTTTATTTTTGCTTGCAGTAACGTTGCTGCTGTTTGAGACAAATAACTCGGAGCAGAGTGATTATTGGGGCGGAAGCATTAAGCTGCATGAGGGTTAAAGCTGTACTGCTTTGAGTGACATTTGTCCTGTTTATGTTAAGCTGCTGGTAGTCCAGCTGCCACCTCAGGTGTGTGTGTGTGTGTGTGTGTGTGTGTGTGTGTGTGTGTGTGTGTGTGTGTGTGTGTGTGTGTGTGTGTGTGTGTTGATGATGATGATAGGCTGGTGACCTGTTGAAAATTTGTCCACCCAACTGTGGCTCAAGTTAAAAATGATGATTCTGAGATCTGCTTCGATTTCCTGCCATCACATGAAGCTCCTCCTCTTACACCCATGGCTTCAAGACATGTTCAAATAAGGACATGAAGCCATGCAGAGGGTTTGACCATCATCATCTATAAAAATGTCTTCTCCTTGTAACTGAATCCGCTGCAGCAGCATCTCGTCCAGAGAAGGAAACAGAGCTTCCAGCATCAGGCAGTCGTTCTCCATCACAGCAGGTAACAAAGCTTTTATGGGGTGAAGATTATAGTTTAGATTATTAAGTCAGGTAGAGGAATCGTTTTCAGTATCTCACAGATGGTGAAAATAATGATGAGTTGGAAATTAAATGATCTGTCTTTAAATACAATAAAAGTAAAATCAGACAGTTTTGTTAAGCTTACATCTGGACTAAAAGAAAACTTCAGTGAAGATCTCCATTTAAAAAATGTTATTATAAGACTTAATCCATCTCTGTGAGTCTTGTTTAGTCCTGATGTCCTGCAAAACATTTCTTTCTTTTTTAAATAAACTCTGCCTGACGGTGATAACTGCAGCACAATGACACAAAGAACTTCCCTTAAAGAACTGCTGCCACCGTAGGCACGAGTCTGCTTTGGTGTTTGGTCAATAACTGTCAAGAAAATCAATTTTTCTTAATTAAGATTACATGGAAATTTTTACATTTCAACGTTAACCTTTAACGTGCTGACTAAGCCGCGTACAGTGACTTTGAAGACCCTTGCTCCTCTCTAACATTGACTTTATTCAGTTATAAGTTGGTAGGGTTTGGGGTTATTTACTGTTTACTCCGTAAATAAATTGGTGGAACAGAGCTGATAATCTGGGAGAATTAGAGACAGTTTTGTTGAACAGATTACATTTGAAGCTGTAATATATTCAGTCTTCTTATTGGTATTTGTGTCTCTGTTTGCTAAACCCACTCAGATGGCTCCTTCTTACTGGGTTTCTGTAGCGGTCATTCTTTTGATGACTGTTACAAATGGTGCGACTGTTACAAAAGGTGCAACTGTGATTGACCAACACCAGCTCGCACCAATTGTACAAGAAATTCTAAAGAGGTGAGTGAACTTTCTGAGAAATTCAGAAGAAAAACTGATGATGATGACGTTACAGCAGCTGTTTTTAACAAACAAACAGCATCAGAGTAACATGTGACAAATATGCTATTAAAAGTGTATCACACTGGACTCTAACACAGATCAGCCTCTGTTTAACTCTGTCCAAACTCTCAGGGAAACAAACCAACATTCTTGTGGTTTCATGTAAATCTTTCCAAATGGAATCAACATCAGAACCTGTGTGTGTGTCTTTTGGCAGGTACACACCTAGCTACGGTGCAGACGACGACAGGTCAGTAACAAAGGTTTACTTTAATCTGCAGCACAGTACTTACAGTGTGCTTTATAGTAACAGAAGCAAGCTGAGATCATCAGAGCTGCATGTAGAAGCAGAGACTGACAGAACAAATGCATCTTTACAAACTCACTGTCATTGACAATAATAGTCTCTGTTATGTTCTTTAGCTCTGACACGCTGGGTGTTGGTGAGACGAACATGAAACTGTCGTTAACCACAACCTGCCAATGTAACATGCAGACTTTATAGATCAATAAAACAAGTGTTGATTATTGAAGCAGGAGCATAAACACACAAACACAGCCAAAAGCAGTTTGTGTGTAATGGTGAGGTGCAGGTGGTAGCTGACAAAGCTGCATTATTTGAGACGGCGTTACTGTGTTGCTGCTACATTTTCAAAATGACCAAAAGATTTTAATTAATTTTCTAAAAGACTGATTTTCTGAGCAAAATGAGACTGAACTCACTTTGTCTGGTTTAACACTCTGCATACTTTAATCTACACATTATAACGAAAATGTTTTACAGGTGAATATTCTCTGTTTGCTTCGACAGTTTCCCCCGCATGTTCAGTGTGGCTGTGAGCGTCCCGTACGATGAAGACAAGTACATGTATGATATGAATCAAGTCCCTGATTCTGGTGAAGAAGTGAGGAAGGATATTCTAAACTGTGACGTATACAAAGGTGACAGAGTGGTGGCAGCCACAGTGCTGAAATGGCCCAGTGTTCTAAAACAGTGTCCAAATGGACGCGTTCAGTGGACTGATGTCCGGAAGCGATGTGGTCAACAGCAGATTAACTCGTGGGCTGACGTTGAAAGGTTGTGTGGTAAAAGTGAAATCCAGGATGGCAGAGCTGATCATGCAGAGTTTCGAACCCTGCAGCAGGTCAACACTTTGCTCACAAAGAGCCAAAAATCCAAAGATGATCTGATGGTTTTTTACATCCGTGCTTCCTCGTGTGATAAAATATGTACCAATTCATCACATGATCGTAATATTCTCAGTAGCATACAAAAGATAAAGAAGTGGAAGAATTATGTTGTTGTGTTTTCAGATGTATTTAAACAATGTGGTGGTAAAACCACATCTATGGATGACCTGCGTGACTCACTTAAGAGGCTTGGGGAAGCAATCAGTGATCAAATGTCAAAGGTCAAATATAAAAGGTCGAATGGTCTTCAGCATATATTCCGATGTTCTCCATACTCCAAGCAGAGAAAAGTGAAGTGCATTAGCTGCTACAACAAGAGTGATGATGACATTCCATGGACTTGTTTGTCAGATGGTTTCCAATCAGGCAGCAAGGAGGCCAAAGGCAGGCAAAGTGGCAAAAAGCTCAGCAATAAAAACGTTAAAGAGCAGAAACAAAGTCAGGAAAGAGGGGAAACACAGAATCAGTGCAAGAATGTTGGGAAAAGTCCGGAAAGAGGGGAAATACAGAATCAGAGCAAGAATGTTGGGAAAAGTCAGCAAAGAGGGAAAAGACAGAATCAGAGCAAGAATGTTGGGAAAAGTCAGCAAAGAGGGAAAAGACAGAATCAGAGCAAGAATGTTGGGAAAAGTCAGCAAAGAGGGAAAAGACAGAATCAGAGCAAGAATGTTGGGAAAAGTCAGCAAAGAGGGAAAAGACAGAATCAGAGCAAGAATGTTGGGAAAAGTCAGCAAAGAGGGAAAAGACAGAATCAGAGCAAGAATGTTGGGAAAAGTCAGCAAAGAGGGAAAAGACAGAATCAGAGCAAGAATGTTGGGAAAAGTCAGCAAAGAGGGAAAAGACAGAATCAGAGCAAGAATGTTGGGAAAAGTCAGCAAAGAGGGAAAAGACAGAATCAGAGCAAGAATGTTGGGAAAAGTCAGCAAAGAGGGAAAAGACAGAATCAGAGCAAGAATGTTAGGAAAGGTCAGCAAAGAGGGAAAAGACAGAATCAGAGCAAGAATGTTAGGAAAGGTCAGCAAAGAGGGAAAAGACAGAATCAGAGCAAGAATGTTAGGAAAGGTCAGCAAAGAGGGAAAAGACAGAATCAGAGCAAGAAGAAGCAGAAGGGTAACATCCAGAGAGGAGTGATGAGAGAAAATCATCAGAATTAACCAGAGAGGGAAAAAGAAAAACAGAAAATGTAACCCGTGCTTTGCATCGTTTTCCTGCATCCATGTTTAACTTTTAAATGTGTGTGTTCGTCACAGCAAGATTAACATGTGCTCCTGAAATCACAGCTGCATCGTGCACTCTGGTCATTCTGGTCCACGATACTGTCGGCGCCTCTGATTGTGTGAACTGAAACACAAACAGTGTGTGTGGAGCGAGTGTAATCCATTATAGCCTCTGATACTGTCTCTGATTAAAGCTTAATAAGCTGCATCAAAACATGTCACAGCTTGGATCTGGTCTGTCCTTCTTTCAAAGCTCGATGTTGTATTTTCTGTTTCTATGATTGAACATGAAGTTTGAGGTAAAGATGCTGCAGATTTTCTATTCACGGGTCACTCCACAGAAACTCTGTCATACAAACTGTCGGCTCCCAGATTTGAAAGCCAACATGATAACCTCCTCCAGCCAGCGGTGTGGAGATCCAGCCAATTACAATCAAATCACTCAAAAGGATCCTCTGGAAACAGCAGAGTTATTGAAACAGAATAAACAGAATCACATGAACACTGAAACATTACAACACACAGAGCAGCAAGACAACACATAGCAAAGCAAGCTGAGCAAAGCCCTGGTGTAGAGCCGTCAGCACAGACAGAAAAGAGCCCCGATGTCACCTCTGACCCTCCATAACTCCTGCAGCTGATGGGCAACTTCCCGTCCTTGTCATCCAGACAAAAACAACAGATGCAGGTCAGGGGTCGGGCCGGGCGCCATCTTCAGGTGGGCCAGCTTTGCTTTGTCACAGTCGGCCATAACATGGAGTTACACATCAGTCCTAACGCGTTAGTGTTGGGACTAACGCGTTATTAAGTAACGCGTTACAGTAACTACGTTATTATTGTGGTAACGAGCACGGTAACTAGTTATTATGCCAAAATCAGGAACGCGTTACTCGTTACTGGGATTTAGATAGGGTCGTTACTCGTTACTTCGTGTGGTGGCATCGCGGAGCTTCCACAGATTCAGTAACATTAGCAAGTGGTGGAGGCAGCAGGTGGATGAAGGAAAAGGGACGCAGAAGGAAAAGAGACCCGAGGCGGCCGCCGGTCCGAGTGTGAACTGAACTTCAGGTAAGAAGTTATGACCTGCAGTCTATCTGGGTCAGATATGAACCAAGTGTAGGTGGAGTTTATTTTCGTTGTGCTGAGTTTTTCCGTACTGCGTGCTAGCTAGCATGACGGAGTTTCTATACAGCTGGGTGGTGCTATGAAGTTAATGATTTTGTTCATAAGTTATTAGAGTTGCCAACCGTCCCGTCTGGTATTCAGAGAAAATATTACGGGTTTCTTATTGAGGTGAAAAGGAACAGTTTGTCCCGTAATTCAGCTACAATGAAAAAGACACAAAGCTGGAGTTATTCTGTGTTTACGCTGCACAGCTGTCTCTTCTCCTCTCATTCTCCCCAGCGGAAGGAAACCAGCGGATGTCGCGCTAACCAACAGCAGCACGTTTAAGCTTGATCAGCTGTTGTTAGAATTTATTTAATATTAATTTCTAGTATCAGCTGATGTTTGCTGGAGCCACAGCTGTAAAGCTGCTGGTCATGATGGTTTGGATATGTGGTGAGAGGGAAACATGAAGATGAAACCAGGAGATGTCCTTACTGGATCATCAGAGCTGAACAGGTGATGGAGAAACAGGTTTACCTTTTAGGTGACATGGATGAGTTGAAGTTATGAACTGTTTCTGAGAGACAAATAACACCAGGATCCTTTTTTAGGTAGCTGACAGCTGGTAACTGTGCAGGGGCGGGTCTAGCAAAGTGTTGCCAGGGGGGCATGTAGGGCATTAACAGGGAGAGG